>NW_020838003.1:6135489-6179589 GCF_003676395.1 Aethalodelphis obliquidens | reverse complement strand
CACACACACACACACACACACACACACACACACACACACACACACACTCATATACAAGTCTCCTCTAAAATGAATATCCTGAGGTTAAAAAACAAAGACCTCTGAAGTGCAAAACACCCAGGAACATAGAGACTCAAACACCATCTGCAAGTTTATTCAAAAAGGCTAGCAACCAACTTGTAATCTATAAACTCTAGCACAGATACATTCTGTCTAGATTCTGCAAGACAATAATCTTGATAAATCAAGTTTACTTTAATAAAGCTCAACCCAATAAAAAAGCTACGTACTATAAACCACTTCTATCAGTTGACTGTATTTCACTTTACTTGCACTCTGCTAAATGACACTCACAGACAGGATACCTACCATAGGCCTCTACAAGATGCACCCGAGCTCTGCAAATAATTGTTAATCAATTGACAGGCAGTGTTAACTCTATAAGTACTGGTCTGGTTAACACATTTTGAAAAATGATCATTCTTCTAGAGCCAACGTGGTAGACAATCCTGGGATTGAATGCCAGGGCACCATTTACCAACTGTATGAACCAAGATAAATTACTTGACCTGTGTTTGCTAAAAAATGAAGATATCATAGTTTTTGCTGTCAACTCGACTGGACTAAACTATGAGGATGGAAGGGAGGGCAAAGCCATTTGCAGCACACATAGCCTTTGTCCCAGTTATTCAACCCAACACTAATCTAGGTGCTGCCGCAAGGGGACTTTGCAGATGCAACTGAAGTCCTTAATCAGTTACTTTAAGCTACGGACATCATCCTCAGTGGGCGTGACCTAATCAGGTGAGCCCTTTTAAGGGACCGGGCTCTTCCCAGCCAACAAGACACCAAACAGCAGCTGGGTCTACAACTGATCTCACCTTCTCTGGATTTTCTCTTCCCAACTGCCTGTGGACAACAGCTTCAGCCTATGCCCAGGGGTTCCACACTGCCCTTGATCCTACCTTCCCAGCTGCCTATGCTATGGATACAGACATGCTCAGCCAGCCCTCAAGTTCATGGAAGTCAATTCACTGGAATTTATCTCTTAATTTTATCTCCTACTGGTTCTGCTTCTCCAGTGAACCCTGACTGACACAGGGGATAACTGTATGTATTTCACAGGTTTACTATTAGGATTAAATGTGATAGTTTAAAAAGTGCCTAGAGCCGAGCTTCTCAAACTCTACTGTGAGCACAAATCACCTGGGATACAGATTCTGAGTAGGCAGGTCTGGGATGGGGCCCAAGGGCCGGTATTCTTAACAAGCTCCCAGTGGATGCTAACATTGCTGACCAGTGTACACAGTTTGACCAGCAAGAGCCATGCTAGAACATAATATGCAGTAAATAAATGCTAGTTTGCTTTCCCCACACTACCTTTTTGCTCTCACAATTTTCATGTTTCTGTTGGTTTGTTTTTACTTTTTAATCAATTGATGCATTTGAAATATATACTGCGCTGACCATATAATGCTCTGGATGGCCATAACATATAAATACAAACATAAGCATAAATATAATATAAAAAGCCACCAGGAAAGTAAAAACAGACCAAAAAGATAGCAAATACTAAATAATGCCCTCCCATACCTCATGCCCAGAACTAGAGGCTGCTCACAGAAGCCTGCACTGTTATAACCCAATTGCTAGAAGAACATCAAAACTAAAGAGATCATTTGAACAGTAGAGTAAGGCAAGGCCACTATGTATAGGGTCCAAAAATAGTCAAATACCAACAGAGAAACAATATAGTATGTCCTCTGGACACAGCGAGCACATTCGTGACCCATCTTGCTGGAAGAGGGACCGCCTACCTGAATGTGGTCCTGATTTCAGGGGAAGCCAAAACAACTCCTGTGCAGAGACTAACACTTCCCTCTCTCCCTTCCCTGGTGACTGTTAGTATTCTATTATAATAACAGCTTTGTTCTTATGGCTTAAGGCTTTGCTCTCTTGGGAATAAAATTACCTTTGGGGAAAAATAGAGATGTGAGCTTCAGAAATTGAGGTTTGTGTCCACGTCCACACTCATCATTCAATCTGCTATATCATCAGCCCATGAAATGACACCTAATGAAGAAGTCAATGGTCTCCTTATGAAAATCCAGTGACCATGTAAGTCCATATCTGGCTTGACCCCTCTACAACTCTGAACACCGTCGAGCCCTGTCTTGATCTCTGTGACTCCCACACCATTACTCTCTCCTGGTTTCCCTCCTATGTCTCCAGCTGCTTTAAGTCTCCTTTGCCAGCTCCTCCTCTCCTTCTGTGCACCCCTCCCAGGCTGAGCCACTGATTTCTCCCTCTCTTATCCGTTCCTAAAGTTTCAACTGCTGCTGGTGATTCCCAAGTCACCTCCACGCTGAGCTCCAGACCCACTAGTTCTCGGCCTTCTGGGCATCTTAATTTAGATGTCCGCAAGTCCCTCCGACTCCAAGCGACCCAAATCAAACTTAATGTCACTCTCTCTAAACCTACACTCCTCCTGCCTCTGTTTTGCTGACCAGCATCACCCTCCACTCAGGGAATGAAAGGTGGAGACCCGGGTGGCCGTCCATGCTTCTTCCTTGCCTGGTTACCTCTTACTCATCTTGCAAGATCCACATACTGCCTCTCTTATGAGCCCTTCCTTAACTTGCCCCAGTCTGGGTACAGTTCCACCCCTGGGTGCTCCCTCTATAGACCTCCACTGCAGCACTTACCACATAGTAATATAACTGGAAAAAAACAACTATTTCGTTGCACCTGTCATATAGTCTCACGGCATCCTGAGCCTTTACTCTACAGCATTTCTTATGACTCCAATTCTGTGGTTATTTGTTTAAGTATTAAGTGTCCATCTTCCCCACTAGACTGAAGATTTCATAACATTAGGAAATATCTATCTTGCCCTACACACCCACCAGCACACTCAGTGCCCGAGACACTGTATGTGCTCAGTTAGTTGGTGCATGAATGGATGTCTACCGGTGTATCTCCTCTGCTAGACTCAGAACCCCTTAAGAATAGGAACTGACTTTTAGTCCATATTCTGAGTGCTTTAGCACATTAGTAAGCACGAGGTTGGTTGGCTAAATAAGTTAATATAAATATAGTGGTATCACCAGGAGTCAAAGGGCGAGCTTCATATGTACAGGACTGTTTGTTAATCAAATCTTTTCAGCCACACGGATCCCAACTGCCGCAGCATCCTTGCACCGGCCGCCTAGCCCTCAGCCCCATGCCTCCTTGGGGCAGCTAGTATTTACTGGGCCATCAGAGGTGACGGTTACAACCATTTGTCTCACAAGTGATTGCTAGTTGGGCATCTTAAATGCCTAGAGACATACAGAAGGTGTCTCTTAACAGCATCAGGCTTTATTCTACCTTCAGATGAAAGCAAATTCTCTGAAGTAAGTTATTTGGACTAAATGAATAGCTGGACTCTCTCCTTTATTTACCTTGTCTGGATTTCTGTACACATAACATGTTCAAAGCTTATAGAGATGTCATTTTAAATCTATTTTCTGGAGCAGGGAGAGAATCGCTTTCCAAAGCTCCACGTTAGAAACACTTGTATGCAACTAAGATTTTTAATGGAACACTTTCCGCTCATTCAGGGAAATTCCACTTTCTATCATCCCAAGCCTGAGGAGACTGTGAACGACGTCTAGGTATAACACACCTCACTACCTGCTGGCACTTGATATTAAAAAAAAAGGAGGGGCTTCCCTGGTGGCGCAGTGGTCGAGAGTCCGCCTGCCGATGCAGGGGACATGGGTTCGCGCCCCGGTCCGGGAAGATCCCACATGCCGCGTAACAGCTGGGCCCGTGAGCCATGGCCGCTGAACCTGCGCGTCCGGAGCCTGTGCTCTGCAACGGGAGAGGCCACAACAGTGAGAGGCCCGCGTACCGCAAAAAAAAAAAGAGAGACCACTGCAGGTGCTGTCTCTGTGAAGAGCCAGATGTCAAGAAAGGGCCCCCAGGCAGAAAGAATGAGAGGAATGCCAATGACCCCAAAGGGGGCCTGAACTGATGATACACTTTCAGTGAGAACAACTGCATTTTCCCAATTCCGCTCCGTGGCCTCATTCTGAGATACATTCTCAAGTTTTCTTTTGCTATGTTCATAACTGGCAAGGCAGACAAGAATTTTTAAAAAGTCACCGTTCTCTACATTTCTATACACTTCACAGATAAATGATTGGCCCCATTTGGTAGATGGGAAAAGTGAGGTGCTGGGAAGTGTCCTGAAGATCAAATCCTGGGCAATTCCCTGGGAAATGTGTGGTTTAGGCTGCAGCCTCCACTCCCCTCACCCAGTTTTGCATCAGCAGTGGTGAGGGGATGGGACCCACCTTTTAGGGAGTGCCTATTGTGTAGCACGTCCTGTGTCAGTGCTTCATATAGAGTATCCTTTTAAGCCGCCAAATAATCCTGTAGTGGGTTGAATAGGGGCCTCCCAAAATTCATGTGGACCTGGGACCTCAGAATGTAACCTCATTTGGAAATAGGGTCTTTGCAGATATCATTAGTTACATTCAGATGACGTCATACTGGATTAGGGTAGACCCTAAATCCGATGACTGGTGTCCTTATAGAAAAAGTGAGGACACACAGACACACAGAGAGAAGACAGCCATGTGAAGACAGAGGCAGAGATTAAAGTCATGCTGCCACAAGCCAAGGAATGCCTGGGGCCACCAGAAACTGGAAGAGGCAAGGAAGGCTCCCTGAGAGCCCTCAGAGGGAGCCTGGCCCTGCCAATACTTCGATTTCAGACTTTTGACCTCTGGAACTGTGAGAGAATAAAGTTCAGCTGTTTTAAGCCACCCAGTTGTGCTAAGGGGTTATGGTAACCCTAGGAAATTAATACTAATCCTAAAAGGTAGGTATCATTATTGCCATTTTACTGATGCAGAAACTGAGGATCGAGGACGTTGGGTAACATTTACACAGGAAGTAACACCACGTTCAAGCCAATACTCATCTACATGAGGGAAAAGGTTAAAAGGTGGGGGAGGCACCCCAGAGGAAGAAGGTGTAAGGAATGGAGAGAAGGCTGAATTTCTTAGCCTTTGGTGATAATGGACCAGGAGTTAAGAGGTGCTTGAAGCATGATCTCAAGCATGGTCGGAAGGTGCTCATCTCCTGGAACCACTCCCGAAGTACACAGCCCACAGTGGCGATTCAGGACCCAGGAGCTCCCAACTGACCTCACCTATGGATGGCTATTTGGTTTTGCTTCAACAAAGGGACGATTTTAACAATGAAACTAAACAAGTACAGCAAGAGAAGGCTAAGTATAAATTAGTGTCCCAACCACATGGTGGCTCTTGTCTCTAGTGGCTCATGATCTGCTATGGCCATGCTCAGCTTTTAAGGTTGTACCATGGACCACTGACAATGTTTATTTCTTCCTTCTATAAATTTTAATGTATTTTAAATACACTGAAAAATATGGAGAATAATATAAATACTCACCTACCACCGTTTAGCTTAAACAATTTTTAACATGTGGGCACATTTATTTCAGTCTCTCAGTTTTGTTTTAAAAAATGTCCCCTCTTGGGGCTTCCCTGGTGGCGCAGTGGTTGAGAGTCCGCCTGCCGATGCAGGGGACGCGGGTTCGCGCCCCGTCCAGGAAGATCCCACATGCCGCGGAGCGGCTGGGCCCGTGAGCCGTGGCCACTGAGCCTGCGCGTCCGGAGCCTGTGCTCCGCAGCGGGAGAGGCCGCCAACAGTGAGAAGCCCGCGTACCGCAAAAAAAAAAAAAGTCCCCTTTTTTGATGAATATTAAAAAAATTCATGTCACTCTTTTGTCTCTCCCTCCCCTTTGAGGTTCTAATCTACTCTCACTATGTAGCTGTGTGGCCCCCGATTGACAATTGTTGGAACAGACGTAACAAATTTTTTTTCAGCGAAGCATGACAAAGGTCCCCCATGATGTCTTGATGGGTAGATAAGGTTACCAAAACTAAGAGTAGGTTGAATGACAGTACCCTGATGTGAGTAAACTGACTGGTCTCAATTTGGAGAAGGCTTCTCATTGACATGCTGAAGGGGGTCTTCCCTGGTTCCTGTCTTGTTTAACATATTAACCCACAACTTGGATTGTGGGTCTTAGAAGTATGTGAGTTAAACTTCTACTCAACACGTTTCATTCCGTCTCGTGCTTGGTAAGTGTTTATATTCCTCTTCCCCACTACGTTGTGAACTTCGTAGGTGTATCCTCCTAGATCCTGGACCAAGTGCCTTGCATGTAGCCAGGGGTTCAGCAAATGTCTGTTGAATTAAATCGTATCATACAAGGATAGGTTGCAGAAACTGGTGCAGCCTGGAAATGAGAAGGTGTCCAGGAGAAACGATGGCTGTCTTCACATATTTAAAGGATGAGGAGATTTAAGCTATGTAGTTCTGAAGGGAAAAGTTAGAACAACTGGTGAAAGGAACAGTGAATTGATTTCTTCCCAGTACAAGGAAACTCTTTCTAACAATTACATCTGATGGCAAAGGGAATGGGCTGAGTTTCATGTCCTCCCACAGAGGGCATTTTAGAAAGAATTCCTGCTCTGAGTAGAATCCAAGATTTTATGATACTCTAGGCTTCCTGGTTTTCAGTCCTTTTTCTTAAATTACCAATTTCCATAAATGTTGACAGATAAAGTAATGATATCTCACACATAATAGGAAGATACCTTCAAAAGAAAAATTTGGTTTTCTGAGCTAGGGTACAACTAAACTACAGTTTTTACCCTTAACATGATTGGAGTCAACAGAAAAATTCCCCTGAGGGCCAATGAAGCATTTGACATTCAACTCACTAATATCTGAGTGGCTGAGGTCTTAGTCTTATTGATTCCCAAAGTGACACCCACCAAGAGACACTAAGCTAGCACCTCTCAGGGGTGTAATTATGTGGCAGGCTTGAGAGCCGCGTGCCGGATGTCTTCCATTTAGCCCCACTCGTAGCCAAGGCAGGTGGCCTGTCTGAACCACACCAGCAGGCTCCTGTGTCCCCCGGCTGCCAGTAGGATTTGGCCAAAAGTGAGGCCCAACAGAAGATTAGAGGACTAGTCGAGACGTAGGTTATTTATTCCCCTGCCTCCCTCCCTGCTGGGCACCAATGTCTGGCCAGTCCCTCATCTGAAGAGCACAGTTCCTGTAGGGCAACCCTCTCCACAGGTCACAGCTCCGTCCCCTGGCCCTTTCAGACAGAGGATGAATATTGATTCTCTGCTCTAACTAGCCCTGGGGCACTGCCCCAGCCCTGTGGCTACCTTATACCACGCTCTGCTCTCATCTTTCAAAGAGTCCCTCAATCTCTCCTCAAATTACCTAATTGAGATGTGTAGTTTGTTTCCTGTGGAAGCCCTGGCTAGCACAGCGAGACACCAGTCAAGACCAACACACCGAAGGGTGGGTCCCATAGCAGACCAAGGTGTCCCTCCTCCGCAGGGCACACAGCGGCAGCTGCTGCCAATCCCACCCAGCCCAAGCGTCTCCTCCAATGTCTCTAGCAGCGCTGCTCTAACCACAGCAGGAACAGCAGTAGCACCTGTCTGGGTAGCGCTGGAGATTAAGTCAAACCATTAGAAAATATGTTTTTCTTAACAAAAATGAACTGAGGGACAAAAGTTAATCTTCTTGTTCAAATTCTGAGGAAAAGACTCTTCATTCCATCTGGTAAGATTTGAACAAGAAGCCATGTGGCATGAAAAGGATGGCATTGTCTTCTGACTGATATCAGAAACGCCTCCATCTTTTCAAGCTTCAAGTCTGGACCACTTAAGGTTTAAGCTACAGGGACTTGCCTCCCTAATTTGATTTCTCCAATATCCAGTCTGCCGTTTCTTCTTGGTCCCTATTTCACCTAAAATTCCTTTGTGATGGGCATCTAAGACTGATGTGGCCTCTAAAAAGCCAATGTTACAATAAAACAATGCTGAAAGGAACCAAAGAAGGAAAAGGGTATGTACTGGGGCAGAGGATACAGAGGAGAACAAATCTCTCTCTCTCACTAGCTCACTTGCACCCCCTCGCTCTTTCTCTTTCTCTCATTAACTCTTTGTTAGAACAGCAGAGCAGGTAAGAGTGCAGGCAGCCCCAAGCTCAAATCCTAGTGCTAGCACTTACTAGCCAATGGCCTTGGAGACACTACTTAGCCTCTCCAACCTCCGTTTCTTCATTTGTGAAACAGAGATGATTGTTCCTACCTCGAGAGGGTGTTGTAAAGATTAAATGAGACACAATGTTTAGCAGAGGGTCTGGCACACACTTAGTGTTTAATGACTGTTAAATATTATGATAGACAGATGTATTGGCTTAGTTTTCTCCTTCAAAGTTCTAAGAGCTTTCATTTATGGAAACGTGGTACCTGAGTAGTAAATTTGTCCATGGGAGGGATGTCAGAACGGGGAAGGCAGACTCCAAGGGCAGAACAATGTAAAGGAAAGCGCTCACCACCCAGGGTGCAAACATTAAAGGCAGAATGTGTGTAGAGCACCTCACCCAGTGGCAGGCACACAGTAGGAGCTTAATTGATGGGAGCCAAGAATGCAAGTACTAAAAGAGCCCAAAGGGAGATCTGCCCCTCCACCAAAACAGCCCCCAGGCAATGAGATAAGGGGCCAAAACCTTCTGGGCAGTGTCAGGTTGGGGCCAACGGAGAAGAGTGGCCTGCCTTTGCAGGAAGAGGCAAAGGCTGTTCACCTACTTCATCTTCCTGCCTAGAACCAAGCCTGCTTAGATTCAATAATGAAGATCTGCACAGCACATTACTGAATACTGTAATGCCTTTCTGCTTCAATAACACTGCAGCCCGAGCGGGAGTGTAATGCGTTATTTGTATGCGGCTAGGAGAAAATTCAGTGATTTACATTTAGGGTTTATATTTTGTTTCCAAATGCAAACATCAATCCCAACAATTCTTACACAGGTATTCCCACTTTCAGCAAATGGCTCAAGATTTAGACTGTGTTCTCGTGCCTGAGACTTCTGACCTAATTCAGCTTTCCATCTTACTGAACTTAAGAGAGCCTGGTTCAAGATTCATAATCCTGTCATTTTATCCCCAAGACAAATTATATTCCAGGCTACTTTCAAGCCTGAAGATGACCAGTACTAGTCAGTCAAATACTTGGCTTATCTTAATTGTTAGACAACTGGTATGCTCAGCATTTTTGAGACACAGGAATGAACACACCTCCTCTAGCTTTTCCCTCCCTTCTGTATCGGTTACCCCCCAAACAGAAAACCACTCCTGGTTACAGGAAAGCAAAGGGTCTTGTGGTGGAAGGGGCTGGGGTGTGAGGTAGGCATGGGGACCGTGCTTTTGCTGCCAGCCATCGACAGGAAGCATTGCTATCCATCAAGCTGTCTCCTCATTATCTTCTCTTCAGACACACAATCCTCTTGTATATTCAAATGATATTCAAATCTTTGTTAAGCAGGTCTCATAAACATACTAAATATGGAAGAGATGCATTAACATAGGTATGCTTGCCAGGCCCTAAATTAACAATAAGGTATTTTACGTGACCTACATGGACCATGCTTTCTTGTAGTCGAGAACATGAGCCAACACATTTCCAGGTGGAAGCAGTGAACGCAGCAAAATTCAATTTACGGAGAGCTCCTGGGACACAGGAGGCTCGTTCAGAGGCTAAGCATCAGAGATTGGTCCTAAAAATAAAAGAAGCTGCTATTCTGATCTCACAGATGCAGTCGTGTGTTCAGCTGAAGAATGGGAGACACAGCAGACACCGAGGGATGTGGTAATCAAGAGTGAGTCACGCAGTGCCCAGTTATGCCATCTGTACGATGAAGCTTAATGTACTGAATGTACAGTAGGTGATGATAAGCAGTGGTAAGAAATATTAAACACGTTGATAGTAACAGTGCAATGCCAAGAGAACTGTTTTTTATTGCTTCAACCGGCCTGTCATTTTTATCCATGATGGCTCTTCAAAGCAATGCTTTAAGTGAGGAGCACTTTTTCCATAGTTTCCCAATAAGAAAAACAGTCTTGAAAAATCTAATGGTTTCCTCCATTAGGATTTGCTGGCTCTCATCACTAATCAGTAAACAGAGTCGCAACTTTCTACACTTTATACAAAGACATGGGTTAAGTAAGAATGAGTAGTAATGAAGCAAGCAACTAGAGTCAAAATATCCCCACTAAAGACATAATTGCAAGAGCCAGAGCACTTTTCAGTTTCAATTCTAAGTTGCTTCCCGTGTTCAAAGACACGATAGCTCTTGGGGATGGGACTGCGGAGATTGTAAAGGATGGCAGATATCAAGAGGGAGGAAACTGACAGAAAGGGAGGGGTCTTGGGAATAGAGAGACTGGACCCCGCTTCCCCACAGCAGCCCTGGAGGTAACAAGACTCCGCTAGAGAGAACTGACTTTGTGTTCCTGGTGCCCTAGGCAGAGGGGGCCACAGTCTGTCCCAGGGATAGATGCCCATGCTTTTAGGATACAGCAGGAGCAGCCTAAACCCAAAGAGCTTTGGGGGACAGTGAGGAGGGTGTCAGAGATATCTCTTGGCAACCAGTTTTGACTCAAGACAGAGACAAACCACCTCCCTGGAAAACCTGGGAAGAACTAGCCGTGTGTAAACCTCAATGGTGACAAAACCCCAGGAAGACGACAGAGCACATCAGAAGGACTTAGGGTATTATCATTCCGTCCCTCTGACAGCATGGAGAGTCAGTATCAGAAATTGACTAGCGTCTACAACATAAAGGCAGTATTTCTAGCACTCCTCAGTTGTGGACAGATATTTGCACCCATCTTCTAAATTAACACCTCACAATGAACTTCTGTTTGTTGGACATCATGGATACAATACTGCCACCCAAACAGAGGCCACACAGCATTATTTTTTTATCATATGGTCACCTTTAAATTCAATCCAAAATAATGATACTCTGAGGAAAAGTACCGTTTTAAAATATAAAGGGGTCCCAAAGAGCTTTTCAATCAAGAACTTCACAAAAGAATCTCAACAGACTAATAGTTATTTAGGCTAATAAAATTAATGGAAGCAAAATTTTTTAAATGGTGGCATTAAATACAACTTAACTTTTCTTATGATTCTACTCAATTAAAACAAATAACTACATAGATAGTAAAGGACTTTTACTATCAATGCACTTAGCCAGGAAATGAAAATTGTAAACAGAAGGGCAAGGAATGTGCAGCCTTGAACAGACCTAAAGGCAAGGATGCAAATGAAGATACTATAGGGGAAACAGTGAGGAATGAAATGCAAGGGGAGAGGGAGTAGAAGGGAGAGAACAGGACAGCACCTAAAGGAGGCATTCATGAGTCAAGGCGCATCTCAAATGCTGCGCCTCCGGCATTTAACATGAGTAAGATGAGAAAGGTTTTAACAGGTAAAGACAGAAAGAGGCTACTCTTGACTTAGGAAATGACATGAAAAAGGAATGGCCATGGGAAAGCATGGAGAACTTTGCAGGGTTAGTATAGCTACAACTAGAAAGACGGGGTGAGGCTGCATTATAGAGGTCTTTAAGGTCCAAGAGCCTGTATTTAATTTGGTGGGAAACAGGCATAGAAGTTTGTGAGGCGGGAAGGAGCAAAATCAAAGACCTTGGGAAAACTGAAAAGGCTGAGGTGATGTGCTGAAGAGAGATACCAGTAGGAGACAGTAGTTTCACAGCTGTATGCATTTTTTTTTCTAGTCAAGAGAGTGACAGCAATATGCTAGGCGAAATGGCTTGAGCACAGTGGCGATCCTGGGTGTGGATAGGGCGGTAAGAGAAACCACAAGGGGAGTCCCCATGGAATCTAACAAAAATGTGGCATAAAGGTGGAGGAGTGGAGAATAACTTCAACTCCAAAATAGGTTGTTGAGTGAAAAAGAGTAAGTTGCCCAATTCTAAGCATTATATATTATATTTACGTAAGAGAAAATCATTAAAACATCATATCATATATTTTGCATGGGTTGTACAGACACATACAGAACACACAAAGAGGCGGTAGGGAATAGTAAGCGACTCTGCAGAGCCAGAGTGCAGGGGTTCAGGTCCCGGTTCGGGCAATTACCAGCTCTTGTCGTCTCAGGCAAACCACTTCTCCTCCCTGGGAGGGGTGAGGCAGGAGAGCCTTAGGAAAGCAGAGAAGATGTGGAACGGCAGTTGTACCGGGATTTTTCTTTTTAATTAATAACATAGTGTTTGCCAACAGTGAGGGTTCAGCTGAGATTAGATTTCATGGTTTTCAAATCAGGGCAGAAAGAGGGTCAAGTAAGTTCAAGCTGATGGTAGGCAAGTAAAGTCCCACAGGAAAAGTTCTAAAGTGGCTGGCTTACTTTGAATTTGAATGTGACTAAGGGTGGTAGACAGGAAAGTAAAGACAGGTGCTAACAATGAAAAAGAGAACTGAGAGAAAGAGAGTGGACAGGGATGCTGGAAGCCAAGAGGAAGAGAAAGAGCAGTTCAACATGAGCGAGGGAGGGAAGTGACCTGAGAGAGTAAGTCAAAACCAGAGCCATTGCTACTGATGATGCAGTGCGGTCATGGAGCAGGGCCACCAGGGCAGTGAAGAAGTAGATCACCGAGATGAGTACGTAAGTATGGTTAGGACAGTGTCAGATAGCTGACACGCCTTTTCTTCTCATCTCTCTAGACATCAATGATCACTATTACAATACAATAGACAGGAACAACACAGAAAGAGAGCTGAATGCAAACCAACCTCAAGACATCTCCCCAAAGTTTAATCTTGGGTGACATCCCCAGAATATGTTTTTTCTCCTTTTCTGGTTCATTTATTCAACAAATAATGACTGTGCAAAGCACTGTACTGTCTATGGGAGATGTAGATCTAGTCTATGGCTCCAGCATTTAAAGGGTTTACAACCTATCAGAGAGTAAAAGAAAATAATTAGCAATTTTACAAGAGCTAATTAAAAGACAAGAAGTGATGTTACAAGGTGATATGAAAGTGACAAATAAATGATGTGTGCTTATAGACGAGGAATACCACTGTTGGTTGTTGGCTATCTTTTCATCCACTCATTTAACAAAGATTTATTGAGCACTAACTACATGCCAGGCAGTGTGCTAGCTATATAATTGTGAACAGACAGACACAGACCTAGCCCTCAGCCCACAAGGAAAAGATAGATAGGAAACAAACGTATGAATAAATGGCGGAAGGCACATTGTGACTAAGTGCCATGAAGGAAAAGAATGGGATGCTTTAAGAGCAGAATAACAGACAACACAATTGGGGGACCTTGGAAGCTCAAGACGGCATTATACACACCTTAAGAAAGCGCATGGCAGTGTCCTGTTGTGTTCTATTAATTAATCACCCAGTATGCATAAGACTTAACCAACTTTATGTATTAGCTCTAATCCTCAAAATGAGTCTTGTTTATATGAACATTATCATCTCATCTTCATTTTATGAACAAGTAAACTCAGGCTTAGAGGATGTGATTAACTTTTCCAAGGTCACAGTTAGTACACGGTAGTGCCAGAATTCAAGGCGAGATCTGTGCAACTCCTGAATCGCGTGCGCTTTCCTCTATGACACACTGATTTTCATTTCAGAAGATGTCTGAAGTTATTCTCTTTTATTTGTGAAAATAAGTTTCTGAAGAAAAACTTTCTAATATGAATATAAATAAAAATTACTGTTCCATTGGAAAATAGTGCCTTTACATAGCAATAGGCATGATCTTTGGTAAAAGAACATTCCTTGCACCTCCATTGCTATTTTGCCGGCGTCTCACCCAGTTTGAAAACTTGATAACAGTAATCATAATAATGAAATATAATAACTAGAATTTAATAGGCACCTACTATGTGCTAAATATTGTGCTTGGTGATATCTGGGCATAGCCTTATTTAGTCCTTCTAACAGTCCCACGAAGGGTACATGACTCTCCCCACTTGAGAGACGGCATCTAATGCTTAGAGATTAAGCAACTTGACCGAGGTTACCCTGGGTGAGTGTCAGAGTAGAAACTCAAGCTCCGATATGGCACACTCACAATGCCACCCCCTGCACCAGCCCATGAATTCCATGAGCCAAAATTAGCTTTGCCGTAGGGAGAAAGAACAGAGGTAAAACAATTTGCCCAAAGTAACGTGGCTAGTGAAAAGTAGACCCCGTCGGGGAAATTGGAATTCCCAGCTCCCCATTCACTTCCTGACCTCAGTAGCTTTGTCTGGGCAAAGATGATGAATGTGTGATCATTGAGAAAAATTACTTAATTCATTCCTAAATGGCTCAAGCCAATCGTACTCAAGGAATAAAAGGGCAGCCTGCAGTTTACAACCCCCTTGTCAGGCCTACTGGACTTTCAAAACCCTTCTTGTAGTACATGCAGCAGTCCCAACCTGGAGCATAATTTACATCTAAAGTTCCCAGTGAAGGGCTGCCAACTTCAGTCAATTGACACTGCCCGGTTCCTCCTTTTATTCTGTCTTGCCAGACATCTTGCACACGAAGCACCCTCACAAAATCCAACAAGGTTCAGCATTAACCAGACGCAATGGCTCCAGGGAGAAAGCATCCCCAAGAATCCTTTAGCACCTGCCTAGCCTCTTTATCAAGAGCCGGCTCGGTCACCAGAGAAATTCAGCATGCCACAGATGGGATGTTCAGGATCCACTTCTACCCACTCCTATCCCTACAGGAGAAAATCATCATAGGGCATTGCAAAAAGTAGGACAGCAGTCACAATATGTTAAGGAAAACTAAAATGATCCCCACTTGGAAGTCAATATGGTCTCAGACAAAAAAGTCTCAGACAAAAAAAATCCAACACTCGGATAAAATGAAAAAATGTAACGCACAGTAGTAAAAATGGCTTTGCACATTTTGACTGTGGCTACTCAAAGAAAAGAGAATTTGAGGTTTCAGGTTAGGTTTCTATTTGCGAAACCGTCTCGTGTGAATATTACAGGAGGAAGAAACAAAGATGCTGTGAAAAATCATTTTCAGCCTTCTTTAAAGAGTGGCTGAGGGAGAGGAACATTCAGACACTGTCATCCATCTGAGGGAGAGCTGCAGGGCAAATGCACAGGACAAGGAGAAGACCCGTATGGAACGCTTCTGATGGGGGTTCACGAGATGAACTCTCCTTAGAGTATTATTCTATATTCGTTCAGCAAGAAGAGAGTTATCAAGCACTTAGTGTGGATGAAGGTCAGTATTATACATTCGAAATAGGTTCAAGACCCATAAGGAGTCAGCTTGGGAAGACGATATGCAAATAGTTACCACTAACTTTTTTGAGCTGGTACAACCTTTATTGACTGCATAAACAGAAACTCACAGCAATTAGAATTGGCTCAGAGAATCATGGTACATTTAGAACATAAAACACGTAAGAAACACGTAATGCAGCATAACCACAGCACCAAGTTCACCATTACAAGCTGAGTTTGAGTGCTAAAAGAAAATAGTTTAAAGGTATCAGTCAAATGTCACCAAGATCAACGACTGTTCCCATTACTACAATGACTACCCACTGCATCAACTTGCTTATTGAAGTATAGCGTGGTGGTTAATAGCCTAGGCTCAGACTACCTAGTTCAAAGCCCATCTAAGTCACATCCTAGCTATGTGAACCTGGGTAAATTATTTAAGCAATTTGTGCCTAGGTTTTCTTACCTGTAAAATGGGAAAATAAACAGTACCTAACGCATTTGGGTTTTGTAACCATTAAGGAAGTGATAATACCAAAGGATTTGGAAAAGAGCTTAACACACAGTATGTGCCAGTTAATGCTACCTGTAATAATAATGATCATTATTAATAATGATCAATAGTAATAACTCTTATCAGTACTGATGTTATAACTCTCTAGGGTTCTACCTACCCTTCTTGGACTGTCCACCTTACTCTGAACTATTATCAAAAAAAAAAGAATTTTTTATCTCGTTTGAATCACTAAATAGTGGGATCTCTATGATAAAATAATTTAGCTTATACCAGAAAATAGGTTTACCAAATTGTATAATAATCATCCTTTTATATAAGTGTTTACTGTGTGCTCCCCAAAGCAGAAATGGTCTTATTCAGGTCTGTCTTCGGTAATGAGCTCAGACTGCTGAGGTCTTCTTTGTATCTGTAGACAGAGAAGATGGTCTAGAAAACTCTTTAATTATGCCTTTAGCCACCTTGATTTTACAAGTAAATGTATGATTTGTTGTATTAGTTGCAGTGGACAAATAGGTCCACTATGTATTGTGCTAAACACAATACAATTTCATGTCTTGCTCAGCTAATAATCCAGGGCAGACGTTCCTGTTCGAAAGAGGGATTCTGCTCCAGGCAGCCCTTTAGGAACACAGATTGACAAGAGCTCTTACAACATCAATCAAGGGCTTCCGAAGTCACTCTGGGTGTGGCCGACTCAGCGGCAAAAGAGGGGAGGCACGGAAAACCACTTGTTGGAGGTTTTATGGAACAAGCCAGGAAGTGGCCCATGTTCTTCTACTCGAATTCCATGAGACAGAACTCAATCAAATGATATGTCTAACTGCATGAGAGGCTGGGAGATGTAGGAAGGGGAAATGGATTTTAATGAACGGCTAGCAACCTCTGGCAGTGGTTGAAATTAATCCCACTCACTTTATTCAAAGAAACTACTACTTAAAAATATTTGGTGAGTATTGAGAAAATTAAATATTCTTTTGAGAATAGTTTTTATTTACTAAAATTCTGTAGTCAAGATATAACTTCTTCCTTAAACTATCAGGAAATAAGTTTTGAGATTAATTATTCATCCCCAAACTCTTTGTTTCCCTTGCTTAATTAAAATATCTTTTGCTCTCTTTGTGTGTATAAATATAAGGGGTGATCAAAGGGGAAAAAATCGGATTAGTCTGCATGTAACCACTGCCACCTAACCCTTCAACCCTTAGTAGACAATTCCAGCCCACATTTGCCTCCTGTCCTGTAGCTCTCACAAGTTTCCATCCAAAAGAAAAATAGATCGTCTTGAAACGTTTTCTGTTTTAATATATGAGCCTTATTTGCTTAACCCCATTGCCAGATCCTCAAGGGTATCTTTTGTGTTTCTCTGGAAAGCGAAAATGATTTTGTAAAATACAAAGTGCCTTCCATACAGACAAGTGTTATTCTTCTTTGGTATTTCTCTCAGTGCTTAAGCACAGTGGTAGGTATTTAAATAACGAATTAAATCACTTATTGGTTTAACAAAAAGTTAGAGCTCAAAGGGGCTTGTAAGTCAGTTAATTGCAAAACAGACTAATTTTTCACTCCTCCCTGTTTCCATGCCTTTTCAATAAGACTTTGGAGTCTATTTCCACATCTCTTGTATCTGGGATGGGCTTGAGATTTGCTCCAACCAACAGAATGGGGTGGAATTAACAGGCTTTAAGAGGCCTTGTATGTCCCAAGATTCACTCTTGGGACATATGCTTTGGCCAAGAGAATAAGCCCAGGCTAACCTGCTGGATGATAAGAACTATATGACGTTCTCATCTTGTTGCCCAACTAAGAGCCAGCCCCTAGGCCAACCTGCTAGCCGACTGCAGATGCACCAGCAAGCACAATCAAGATCAAGCAAGCCTGGCCCATGTTAGCAGGAATGCCCAGATGACCCTTATCTGCCTCCTGAGCAATAATAAATGCTAATTGTTTTAAGACACTGATGTTTGGGGGGCGGTCTGTTACACAACAATAAGTACCTAATATAAACCCTTAACTATCATCTACCACAGCCATCATTTTGCAGATGAGTAAACAGTCTCGAGCAGGAAGGTAATAAAAGTAGATAGACATCAATAAAGCTAGGATTACAACTCAGGTCTTCTAATTTAGCAGTTTGATGGGCTTTCTATGAAAACATTTTGCTTCACTTCTAAGATCTTTGGAGTTTCTCAAGTCAACAGAACTATTAGGATCCAAGAAGAGCTGGACACTGAAGAAAGCCCCGTGTAGGATTGTTGGAGCTTTTCATAAGATGAAGTTGCTTGAAACACACTGTAAAATACAATAAAAAGAAAGGCAAGGGTCCCTACTATATGCCAAAGACAATGATGAAAGTATTTTATAAACTCTTTTGTCGAAATAAAGGTCACTGGTCAGCTTTATCGTACCTTTACCTCAGAAAGCTCTGATTTTTACCTGGATATTAACCAATTCTTCAAAAAAACAACAAAGCAGGGGGGCGGGGAGGGGAGGATTCCAGCATGATTAACATTCATCAATTTTTAGAGCATCAGAGAATTACTCCAGAAGTTGTCTTTTTAATTTGTATTCTGACTTAAAGCACTGAAGTTTAGAAGCGCAAAAACCTTGACTTTTCTTATTAGTATATTCCCATCACCTGGTATTGGACCTGAGTGAATGAATGAATCTTAAGCAGAGTCTGATCTTCAGGAAAACTTCAGGAATAGGTTCAAGAAGACAGAAGTTTTGAGAAAGAACTTTAGACTGGTTTCAGGCTGATGAATCAGGAAAATAAGATGTTACTTTTAAAAAGACCTACATGAAAAAAAGAGGACAAAAAAGAATGAGGAAAACATTATAAAGCTTTTAAAATGAAAGAGGTATTAACTGTGTTGCGCCTATGTTTAAATACAACATCATGAAAATGCTCGACTTTCCCTAATAAAAATTGAGATTTTTAAATAGCCTTTAGTTTCCTTCTGTAGGAAAGTCGTTGTATAGTAATAACTTACATTTATATGAGGCATTATCTTAGGTAAGGCTTTTTTCCCTTTAGAACAATTGTAGTGTTTTACATAAGTACTAAATTCCCACTAGCATTGTAATAAAATCAAAACCTTTCTAAATCTCTTCCTACATCTTAACATTTCATGAAATTTTAAAAGGATTAGTTGTATTAATTGGTCATAAATGCAGTTTCTGTTCCTTATGTTATATTCTTTAATCTGTACTGATTCAGAATTTTTATTACTCTAAAACATTATGAGTGGCTCTGAAGTCATAAACATACCACTTTAAAAATAGCCCTTTTATAGTGTTTCAAGCATCACATACTAACCCACCCTCTCCAATCGAAAATGCTGAGCATCCCGTACAAAGGCATTCCTGCCTGCCCCCTCCTTGAATTCCATTTCAGCTGAAAATCTAGCCATTTGTTCTGCCACACCCTATCACAGACCACTGACTTAATATTTGTCCTCAGGAACTCTGACATGAACTACCCCTCTTGCCCCTCTGGTTTTCTGTGCCCAGTGCAGGAACCTACACCTGTCTCCAGCCTCTTGGAACCCAGCTCTGTTCCAGCCAGGTGCCCAATGCGATCCCCACCTGGGGGACACTGGAGGTTGGACAAGCAGAGCAAAAACCTCTTCCTGCTGCCGTCTTTGTCAGATGTAACCATGCACAACTTTTTTCATGTTCCTGCACCAAAAGGAAGAAAATGAATTAGAACTCCTCACACTGCCCAGGTTGGAGGGGAAGGAAAAAACAAAGCGAAACGTCCTCTAACAGTTCGAAAGGAAAGGCAAAATATTATTTTTGTCAATAATGGAGCTATGGAGGAAATCATATGTCACATTATGACTTGGGACTAATTTTTCCAAAGAAGCAACAAGAAACCACAGCACTATAGATCAGCTCCAGTATGGGTTACAAAGATTTGTGGGTTAGAATGGAAACCTAACCCTCATTCATCATAATTTAAAATACTGGTCCCTTGGCAAGGGGTAGAGGGTAGCAGGGAAGGAGGGTTTGCATTCTGAGTACCAAACAACTTTTAGAAAGTGCCCACAACTTAGAAAGAAACCAGTCACTAAGTTATAATCTCTGCTAATAAAACCATTATAAATATTATTCACTCTTGGAATAATCAGGTAACTCAATTAACTGACCCCGGGAATAAATGAAATCTTTGACCCTGAAAGTTAATTAAAATAGATTTTTTTAAATAGTGAGAGATACTATATTAATTTTTCTTACAATAGAGAGAATAAGATTAAATTATCAAGGACTGAGAAACATAAATTACGTGAAGGTGCACATCTATTTAAATAAGGGTCTATGCACATAAATTTACTCATAAAAAGATGAATAAAAACAGAATGAGAAAATGTGAATAAAATATTTTTTATAAGAGTGGGGCAATGTTCCAAGAGTCTCCATTAAAAGAGTGGTATCTTTACTACCTTTTCTATCATCTGAGTTTGGGGCGTGTTTTCTAGAGACAAGCAGTAAGTGAAATTGTGTGTCATCTGCCTGTTGCTTCTTGTTTAACACCATTCCAAGCACCAGGGCCTCTTAGTCCGCATGCTCAATCCTAGAAAAGGTTAGAGAGGAAAAGAAATCACCCCACAAATTGTTTCCTAGCAATTAGCTATAAAAACGACTGGAATAAATACTTCTCGGAATTTATTTTTCTTACATAATTCCATTTTATTCTTTTCCCCACCACAGGATGGTTTACACTGACACAGCAAGGAACTAAAACCATGTCTTCCCTTCCCTTTGGAAAAAGCAGCTTCATACTTCAGAATCAACCAGCTCCTGAAAGACTCTTCTGCCTGATAGCCTCAGGAGAAATAACTTGGGTTTCCAAAGTTATCAGATAAGAGCAAAACAGTCACCTAACAGGCAGTGACAGAAATGGAATAAACGTAACAACGACAATGGAAGCCAGACAAAATTTACAAGATCCTCTACAATGAAAACCCTACAGGTGAGATAGATTTGTTGTTTTGCAATCATTTAAGAGGACATTTTCCTCAAATGTCACCCATCACTCTCAATCTTCATTTACAACAGTGAAACACTGCTTTCTGTTTCCTCAGAAAGGACAGTGGGTGCTCGGTGATGTAAATTCCTGCTGTGCAAAACAACAGCAATTCTGGATCCAAAAAAACTGTTCCTGTGGTACCATTTCTATCTCTTTCCACTTAAAACCAAATTTTTCCAGGGAACGAACAACAGAATAGAAGGACATAATCATAAATTCCCGCTGATGCAGAACATCATCCCACGTTAGTGCTGTATCCCATGTATGCTGATTGAAAAACATTTTTCTTGTGGATTCCTTTTAGGCATAGGAGTAAAACCTGCTTTCCCTTCTAGAGAGAAGTCAACGTCAACATCAAGAAAAATGGTAGGGCTTCCCTGGTGGCGCAGTGGTTGAGAGTCCACCTGCCGATGCAGGAAACACGGGTTCGCGCCCCGGTCCGGGAAGATCCCACATGCTGCGAAGCGTCTGGGCCCGTGAGCCATGGCCGCTGAGCCTGCGCGTCCAGAGCCTGTGCTCCGCAACGGGAGAGGCCACAACAGTGAGAGGCCCGCGTACCGCAAAAAAAAACAAAAAAAACAAAAAAAAAAAAAGAAAAGAAAAATGGTAAAATTACAAGAGACACATTAAGAACAAACATATTTCCATATCGATGAATTAGTTGTTTGCATATTTTTTAGCCACAACTTGATGCCCATAGAAATATTTCATGACCAAGGCTTGGAAAAGGCATGGAATTGGGAATTGAAAAATGGACGATTAAATTCATCATCAGATTCATTTATGGGAGACAAAGTCTTTTCAGCATCGTCCTGCCAAGAGCCTGAATTATCAGTACAAAATTTCTATCTTGTTTTATCCTAAAGGATAGAGGGCAAAGAGAAGTCTCCTCATTTTACAGATGAAGATCTATGGTATTAGATGACATTTTTTAAGTTGACATTTAGTACAAGAGCATCTCGTAGGGCAGAGTTCTACAACCTCACTTCAGACAGATGAGGTAGACACACCCAGCATACTCCTAATAATGCACCAAGATTTCTGTTATCCAGAAAAATAAAACGACACTGAAGATGCTTTATCTAGAAGTAATAATAATAGGTAATATTTACTGAGTTCTTATTCTGAGCTAACTGCCCAGTCTAGGTTACTCAATTTAATCATCACAACAATCCTCTAAGGTAGGTGCTGTAATGATTCCCGTATCGCAGGTGGGAAGATCAAGGCACAGAGAAGCTCTGGCTCGTCTAGATCACACAGCTTGTATGCAGCAGAGTCAGAATTCAAACCCAGGCCATCTTAATCCAGAGCCCACACTCTACCTAAAGTGATATAAAACAATAGACTTCCCTTATCTATACAGGCTCACTTACTAATATAACCTATGGATTAGAGACCTGGAAAAGACAAATTCTCATCAAAAAGAAAAAATATGATTATTTCCGTTAATGAAAATAATCCTTTCTTTCCTTTACTTACAAAACATCTTTTTAGATCTTTAAATGGCTTGGTCTCGCATCTGGGTAACAAAATTAGCCATGGAACGATATCAGAAATGGTGCTGAATAAAAAATAAAATAAAATAAAATATTCTAATTAAAATAAACCCTACTTCATGTTTTACATTACAGTGCAAAGGATGTACAGGTGTTTAACATTATTAATAATATGAAGATTATTACGAACTTCTTAAACTTCATCATTTTGTTTACTTTTGATTCAGTGATTAGTTAGGAATAGCATTTACTCCAATGTCTGCATAAACAAAGGAAGTGCCTAAGAAAACAGCACTGAGGAGGTGACAGCAAACTGATGTGGCCAAGCTCCACCTAACAAACAACACGTCTAAACACATCCATCTGTTGCCGTGGGAAAACGGGGCCAATATTCCCAGACCTTTCAACTGTTCAAGAGAGTTTAGAAATTCCGATTTTCATATGAAATCTCCATATTTTAATATTCTAGCAATAGACTTAAGTTTTATAAACACCATGAGAAACAAATAAAACATGTCAGTAGATAGTATTTGATGTATTTGACCTACAATTCTTGAGCTTACGACTCACAAAACTGTTGTATTCTTACTAAGGGAAACATTTAAAACGTTACTTTTTCACGGGTCAGTGGAGATACAGGCACATTACTCAGGCTTTCTTCATTTATCCTTGCCTTCTTCCATATTAAAAATTTACCCATGAGTAAATTAAAAACTATAAAATCACAAGCATTATAAACAAATCGAATCACCTCACTGATTAATAGTAACAGATACCTACTCTTGAGTTGTAGAGCAGATAAGAGAGGCTGGAGATTACGTACTAATCTCCTAGGGCATCCTTTCTCTCCAATGGGAGAAAAACAGTTTAAATGATTATGAATGAGGGCACTGAACCAAGATGGCAGAGTAGAAGGATGTGCTCTTACCCCTCTTGTGAGAACACCAGAATCACGACTAGCTGCTGGACAATCATCGACAGGAAGACACTAGAACTCACCAAAAAAGATACCCCACATCCAAAGACAAAGGAGAAGCCACAATGAGATGGTAGGAGGGGCGCAATCACAGTAAAATCAAATCCCATAACTGCTGGGTGGGTGACTCACAGACTGGAGAAGACTTATACCACAGAAGTCCACCCACTGGAGGGAAGGTTCTGAGCCCCACGTCAGGTTTCCCAATCTGAGGGTCTGGCAACAGGAGGAGGAACTCCTAGAGAATCAGACTTTGAAGGCTAGTGGGATTTGATTGCAGGACTTCGACAGGACTTGGGGAAACAGAGACTCCACTCTTGGAGGGCACACACAAAGTAGTGTGCGCATCGGGACACAGGGGAAAGAGCAGTGACCCCAGGGGAGACTGAACCAGACCTACCTGTTAGTGTTGGAGGGTCTCCTGAAGAGGCGGAGGTGGCTGTGGCTCACCGTGGGGACAAGGACACTGGCAGCAGAAGTTCTGGGAAGTACTCCTTGGCGTGAGCCCTACCAGAGTCTGCCATTAGCCCAGCAAAGAGCCCAGGTAAGCTACAATGTTGGGTTGCCTCAGGCCAAACAACCAACAGAGAGGGAACCCAGCCCCACCCATCAGCATCAAGGGGATTAAAGTTTACTGAGCTCTGCCCACCAGAGCAACAGCCAGCTCTACCCACCACCAGTCCCTCCCATCAGGAAACTTGCACAAGCCTCTTAGATAGCCTCATCCACCAGAGGGCAGACAGCAGAAACAAGAAGAACTACAATACTGCAGCCTGTGGAACAAAAACCACATTTACAGAAAGACAGACAAGATGAAAAGGCAGAGGGCTATGTACCAGATGAAGGAACAAGATAAAACCCCAGAAAAACAACTAAATGAAGGGGAGATAGGCAACCTTCCAGAAAAAGAATTCAGAATAATGATAGTAAAGATGATCCAGGGCCTCGGAAAAAGAATGGAGGCAAAGATTGAGAAGATGCAAGAAATGTTTAACAAAGACTTAGAAGAATTAAAGAACAAACAAACAGAGATGAACAATACAATAACTGAAATGAAAACTACACTAGAAGGAAATAATAGCAGAATAACTGAGGCAGAAGAACGGATAAGTGACCTGGAAGACAGAATGCTGGAATTCACTGCTGCAGAACAGAATAAAGAAAAAAGAATGAAAAGAAATGAAGACAGCCTAAGAGACCTCTGGGACAACATTAAATGTACCAACATTCACATTATAGGGGTCCCAGAAGGAGAAGAGAGAGAGAAAGGACCTGAGAAAATATCTGAAGAGATTATAGTCGAAAACTTCCCTTACATGGGAAAGGAAATAGCCACCCAAGGAAGTGCAGAGAGTTCCATACAGGGTAAACCCAAGGAGAAACACGCCAAGACACATAGTAATCAAATCAGAAAAAATCAAAGACAAAGAAAAATTATTGAAAGCAGCAAGGGAAAAACAACAAATAACATAAAAGGGAACTCTCATAAGGTTAACAGCTGATTTCTCAGCAGAAACTCTACTAGCCACAAGGCAGTGGCCTGATATACTTAAAGTGATGAAAGGGAAGAACCTAAAACCAAGATTACTCTACCCAGCAAGGAACTCATTCAGATTCGATGGAGAAATCAAAAGCTTTACAGACAAGCAAAAGCTAAGAGAATTAAGCACCACCAAACCAGCTCACAACAAATGCTAAAGGAACTTCTCGAAGTGGGAAACACAAGAGAAGAAAAGGACCTATATAAACAAACCCAAACAATTAAGAAAATGGTCATAAGAACATACATATCTGTAATACCTTAAACGTGAATGGATTAAATGCTCCAACCAAAAGACACAGGCTTGCTGAATGGATACAAAAACAAGACCCATATATATGCTGTCTAAAAGAGACCCACTTCAGACCTAGGGACACATGCAGACCGAAAGTGAGGGGCTGGAAAAGATATTCCATGCAAATGGAAATCAAAAGAAAGCTGGAGTAGCAATTCTCATATCAGACAAAACAGACTTTAAAATAAAGACTATTATAAGAAACAAAGAAGGACACTACATAATGATAAAAGGATCAATCCAAGAAGAAGATATAACAATTATAAATATATATGCACCCAACATAGGAGCACCTCAATACATAAGGTAACTGCTAACAGCTATAAAACAGGAAATCGACAGTAACACAGTAATAGTGGGGGACTTTAACACCTCACTTACACCAATGGACAGATCATCCAAAATGAAAATAAATAAGGAAACAGAGGCTTTAAATGACACAATAGACCAGATAGATTTAATTGATATTTATAGGACATTCCATCCAAAAACAGCAGATTACACTTTCTTCTCAAGTGGGCATGGAACATTCTCCAGGATAGATCACATCTTGGGTCACAAATCAAGCCTCAATATATTTAAGAAAATTGAAATCATATCAAGCATCTTTTCTGACCACAACGCCATGAGATTAGAAATCAATTACAGGGAAAAAAACGTAAAAAACACAATCACATGGAGGCTAAACAATACATTACTAAATAACCAAGAGATCACTGAAGAAATCAAAGAGGAAATCAAAAAATACCTACAAACAAATGACGATCCAAAACCTACGGGATGCAGCAAAAGCAGTTCTAAGAGGGAAGTTTATAGCTATACAAGCCTACGTCAAGAAACAAGAAAAATCTCAAATAAACAGCCTAACCTTACACCTAAAGGAACTAGAGAAAGAAGAATAAACAAAACCCAAAGTTAGCAGAAGGAAAGAAATCATTAAGATCAGAGCAGAAATAAATGAAATAGAAACAAAGAAAACAATAGCAAAGATCAATAAAACTAAAAGCTGGTTCTTTGAGAAGATAAACAAAATTGATAAACCACTTGCCAGACTCATCAAGAAAAAGAGGGAGAAGACTCAAATCAATAAAATCAGAAATGAAAAAGGAGAAGTTACAACAGACACCACAGAAGTACAAAGCATCCTAAGAGACTACTACAAGCAACTGTATGCCAATAAAATGGACAACTTGGAAGAAATGGACAAATTCTTAGACAGGTATAACCTTCCAAGACTGAACCAGGAAGAAATCGAAAATTTAAACAGACCAATCACAAGCACTGAAATTGAAACTGTGATTAAAAATCTTCCAAAAAAACAAAAGTCCAGGACCGGATGGCTTTACAGGTGAATTCTATCAAACATTTAGAGAAGAGCTAACACCCATTCTTCTCAAACTCTTCCAAAACTTGGGGAGGAAGGAACACTCCCAAACTCATTCTATGAGGCCACCATTACTCTGATACCAAAACCAGACAAAGATACTACAAAAAAAGAAAATTACAGACCAATATCACTGACGAATATAGATACAAAATTCTTCAATAAAATACTAGCAAACAGAATACAACAACACATTAAAAGGATATACACCATGATCAAGTGGGATTTATACCAGGGATGCAAGGATTCTTCAATACACACAAATAAATCAATGTGATACACCATATTAACAAATTGAAGAATAAAAACCATATGATCATCTCAATAGATGCAGAAAAAGCTTTTGACAAAATTCAACACCTGTTTAAGATAAAAACTCTCCAGAAATGGGCATAGAGGGAACCTACCTCAACATAATAAAACCCATAAGTGACAAACCCACAGCAAACATCATTCTCAATGGTGAAAAACTGAAAACATTTCCTCTAAGATTAGGAACAAAGCAAGGATGTCCACTCTCACCACTATTATTCAACATAGTTTTGGAAGTCCTAGCCCCGGCAATCAGAGAAGAAAAAGAAATAAAAGGAATGCAAATTGAAAAAGAAGAAGTAAAACTGTCACGGTTTGCAGATCACATGATACTATACATAGAGAGTCCTAAAGATGCCACCAGAAAACTACTAGAGCTAATCAATGAATATGGTAAAGTTGCAGGATACAAAATTAATGCACAGAAATCTCTTGCATTCCTATACACTAATGATGAAAAATCTGAAACAAAAATTAAGGAAACACTCCCATTTACCATTGCAACAAAAATAATAAAATACCTAGGAATAAACCTACCTAGGGAGACAAAAGACCTGTATGCAGAAAACTATAATACACTGATGAAAGAAATTAAAGATGATACCAACAGATGGAGAGATATACCATGTTCTTGGACGGGAAGAATCAATATTCTGAAAATGACTATACCACCCAAAGCAATCTACAGATTGAATGCAATCCCTATCAAATTACCAATGGCATTTTTTACAGAACTAGAACAAATCATCTTAAAATTTGTATGGAGACACAAAAGACCCCGAATAGCCAAAGCAGTCTTGAGGGAAAAAAACGGAGCTGGAGGAATCAGACTCCCTGACTTCAGACTATTCTACAAAGCTACAGTAATCAAGACAATATGGTACTGGCACAAAACAGAAACATAGATCAGTGGAAGAAGATGGAAAGCCCAGAGATAAACCCACGCACCTATGTTCAACTAATCTAAGACAAAGGAGGCAAAGATATACAACGGAGAAAAGACAGTCTCTTCAACAAGTGGTGCTGGGAAAACTGGACAGCTACATGTAAAAGAATGAAATTAGAACACTCCCTAACACCATACACAAAAAGAAACTCAAAATGGATTACAGACCTAAATGTAAGTCCAGACACCATTCAAACTCTTAGAGGAAAACATAGGCAGAACACTCTGTGACATAAATCACAGCAAGATCCTTTTTGACCCACCTCCAAGAGAAATGGAAATAAAAACAAAAATAAACAAATGGGACCTAATGAAACTTCAAAGTTTTTGCACAGCAAAGGAAACCATAAACAAGAGGAAGACAAACCTCAGAATGGGAGAAAATATTTGCAAATGAAGCAACTGACAAAGGATTAATCTCCAAAATATACAAGCAACTCATGCAGCTCAATATCAAGAAAACAAACAACCCAATCCATAAATGGGCAGACGACCTAAATAGACATTTCCCCAAAGAAGATATACAGACTGCCAACAAACACATGAAAGAATGCTCAACATCATTAATCATTAGAGAAATGCAAATCAAAACTACAATGCAATATCACCTCACACCGGTCAGAATGGCCATCATCAAAAAGACTACAAACAATAAATGCTGGAGAGGGTGTGGAGAAAAGGGAACCCTCTTGCACTGTTGGTGGGAATGTAAATTGATACAGCCACTATGGAGAACAGTATGGAGGTTCCTTAAAAAACGAAAAATATAACTACCATATGACACAGCAATCCCACTTCAGGGCATATACCCAGAGAAAACCATAATTCAAAAAGACACATGCACCCCAATGTTCACTGCAGCACTATTTACAATAGCCAGGTCATGGAAGCAACCTAAATGCCCATAGACAGACAAATGGATAAAGAAGATGTGGTACATACATACAATGGAATATTACTCAGCCGTAAGAAGGAACGAAATTGGGTCATTTGTGGAGACGTGTATGGATCTGGGGACTGTCATACACAGTGAAGTAAGTCAGAGAGAGCAAAACAAATATCGCATATTAACGCATATATGTGGAACCTAGAAAAATGGCACACATGAACCGGTTTGCAGGGCAGAAATTGAGACACAAATGTAGGGAACAAACGTATGGACACCAAAGGGGGAAAGCCGTGGGGGAGTGGGGGTGGGGGGGTGATGAATTGGGCGATTGGGATTGACATGTATACACTGATATGTATAAAATGGATGACTAATAAGAACCTGCTGTATAAAAAAATAAATAAAATAAAATTCAAAAATTTAAAAGAAAAAAATGATTACGAATGAGAGCAATAATATAGGAATAGGGCTTCCCTGGTGGCACAGTGGTTGAGAGTCCGCCTGCTGATGCAGGGGACACAGGTTCGTGCCCCGGTCCAGGAGGATCCCACATGCCGCGGAGCGGCTGGGCCGGTGAGCCATGGCCACTGAGCATGCGCGTCCGGAGCCTGTGCTCCGCAACGGGAGAGGCCACAACAGTGAGAGGCCCGCGTATCGCAAATAATAATAATAATAATAATAAGATAGGAATAATCATGAATTAGTTCTAAATTATTTTTAAAGGTAAATCATACCCAAAATGTGTCATATTAATCATTACTGCAAACTTAAAAAGCCACGACCCATACGGTTCAGAAACCATGTCACAATTAAAACTTGTAATCCAGACAAGAATTTCCATTTCCTTTTGCATTTCTCACAGTCATTTAAAGGAGTTCCAGGGCCTTCCCTGGTGGTCCAGTGGTTAAGACTCCACGTTTCCAATGCAGGGGGCGCAGGTTTGATCCCTGGTCAGGGAATTAAGATCCCATATGCCACGCTACATGGTCAAAAAATTTAAAGAAAAAATAAAATAAAATAAATTAAAAACATAACAAGGAGTTCCAGAATTGAGTCCATACCAACCGGAAAGCCCTATCTTTCATTACTCTCAAACAACCCATAACTCACTGTCCCACTGCAGAAGAACTCTGTCACTCATCCACACTATCATACCTTTTCTGCTTTTCTAGGTCACTTCTTCCTGAACTTTTTGTGCCCATTCTTCATACTCCCATTACATCAACCTTCCCTCCAAGGGAGCCCAAAAGGAGTCAGTTTGTATTCCAACTTGATTGTTTTGCTCTCAAAAATTCATCCACTGAGTTTTGTCCTTCTTTCTTAGAAAGTAAGGACTTGGAGAATCTGTGAACATCCACATACTGGTAAGTTTTGCCCCATCACACTAGCGTCAAATGCGTGTGACACACTGACTGCTGAACAATTGCTGTGATATGTGATTGAGAAGCTCTGCCCTCAATGTCAAAGAGCTCCTGCTACTTACTGTCTGGCTTAAGGGCTATAGTTAAACTATCCCAGACAATGTGCAGTGATTCAAATCGCTGTTTGAAGCTGCTCTTCATCACTACCGGATGCCCACGGCCAAAACACAGCGATCGTAACTTTAACAGCATATCGACATAATAGCCATTCTCCAGCAAGAGGATGAAACAGTAACGGCACAGCTAAACGGACCAGAGAATCCCAGAGCCTACTTTGGGAAAAGAGGTCATGTGAGGTACAAGAACATAAACAAAAATCTAGCTTCAGTACAAAGAACCAAGACTAAAAGAACCCAAGCGCCATTTGTCTTGAGCATATTATTTATTGCAGCAAGCCTAAAAACATAATAAGTGATGTATTTTCAAGGCGAAATAGAAATATTTTGCTTATTGATTACAATGTCTGCATGAGAGTTTAATTCATCGAATGTTGCTTGAGCACCATAGCTGGTGGTCATTCTCTTCCCTCAGAAACGTTTAAAGGAGAAACCTCCACAGAGCAGTCAGAGCAGAGAGAACAGCTGGAAAGGCCAATTTAGAAGGGGCGGTGGGGACCTAGAGGTCAGAAACAGAGGAGCATGGGCATGCAGTGGGAGAGAGTGTCCACAGTCGTACCCTGATGAGGAAACAGTTGAGCTAAAACCACATTTGTCCCAGGCCCCAAAAGTGATTGTCAGATAGTTTTCACTAATGGTGTAACATTTAGAATCAGTCAATTCAATTCAATCATCCTTAAAACAGAGGTCATTTTTCAGACTGCTGAAGCTACCTGGGGACAATACTTCATTTAAGTAATGGAAAAGCAACTGCTTCTTTAGAAAATCTTACACATAGGCTAAATTCAAGTGTTCACAATAAAAATTAAAAAAAAAAACCCACTGACTGGGTGGGCATCACTGTTTTCTCTGGTCAAGAGAGCATTTACAAAACAAAGCAGATGGAAGCAAACTGTGTCAGCTGGCTTGTTCCATGACTAGCCCTGCTGAAGATCCAGAAAGAAAAGAAAATACATGTGAGTTTTAAGCCACCACTGTAGATTTTGTCAAAGAGATAGACAGTGATATTGAAAAAATAAGGACTTTGGGTTCAAACAACACAGAGGTCCTGATATGGACATAAAAGCTTTGAAAATGCTTTACACCTGCTAAGCTCACAAAAGCGAACCTGAGAAATTGTTCATGAACTTCTACCATTTTTTAATTTGGCCCCAACTTACAAAAAGAGAGTCTTCCACTTCTACCCTTTGAATGCTGTCATCAACAATTATTTGGAATCAAGCTTTGGCTAAGATTCCAAGAGCCCAGAAACAGCTGAAGGCGAAGGAACCACGGACTCTATTTTAGAACTGATCAGCTAGCAACAGCATAATGAGCACAAAGGCAGAAAGCACCACATGAAAGAATTACGTTGTTTGCTGTTTTGTGTGTATTTTTTTTAAAACTCTACCTGCTTGGCAACTCTCCTAGATCACAGCTTTGGGAAAGAAATGTATCTCCCTGATGAAAAATGAGCTAACAGAGATCCCATTGATGGCCCACTCACCAGCTCTGTATGAGTCCTTGGGGTTTCGCCCTACACAAGAAACTCAACCAAATTGATTTCCTGAACAGAGAAAAAAGAGAAGAGGAAGTCGAAGAAAGTAAGCCAGGTATGTTTGCTCAGATGTAAAAGATACCATCGTACAAGCAGAGTAACATTTCATCCTGACCACACGATGCATGGTGTTTAAAATGCATAATTGGGCTTTCTTCTTCGTTGCTTGCTCTGCACGGTGGGTTATAAATAAGCTCCAAGAAGGTCATGTGTTTCTATATTAGACAAAGCAAGTGACTGTATCATCAGTAAACCTGAGGAAAAGGTCATGACAAAAATAATAGTTTTGGAAAATAACTTTGCTGTCTAAATAAAATCTCTCCCACCCTTGCCTTTTGTTTTCTTTTCTTCCCATTTCAGCACAATTCATACTATTTATTTTACTCTTGGCAACATGCTCGAAGAAAAATTAGATCAGTTTAATTTTTTCATATTTCAGTTTGTTTTCAAAATAACAATAACGATCTCTTTCTTACATTAAACACACGCTAAAAAGCTTTAGCTCAGATTATGTCAATCCAGTTTAAAAATAAAGCAGTCCACTTGTAGGTTCTTAGCCAATGGCATAGCATCTTCAGGTGGTTCTACTCCAGTCGACAAAGCCGCACCCAGAACCTACCGGAAGCCAGGCCCTGTCCTAGGTGCTAGGGATACAAGATGAACAAGCCACGGCCTCAGGATTTTATAGTTTAATGCAGCTACCTGAATCAATGTTTTATTATCTGTGTGACTATAACGGAGAAGTGGTATAAATAATCAAAAACAATCCGAGGCCTCATCCAAAAATAATGGAAACCATCAAAGACAGTCTCACACAAGATCACTCACGCTACTCCACTACCTGTGTTCCTCACTGGACCAGGAAGATGGGAGAAGAAAGCACACTAGACCAGAGTGGAGAAGGCCTAAGAGAAAGTCAATTATCTGCTGCTACATATTCAAGGACTGGGTATACCTAATCTCCCCAATAAAGTACACATTCCTACATACGGAACTGTTATCAACCCTCAAGGTAATTCTGCTTTGTTTGCTTTTAATTACCCATCTGCTAAGATTTCCGGTTTGCTTATTTTTGCGTTTTTTTTTTCCCCTCCAGGGATTAAAAATGGATTTTCTTACTTTTGTAAATAATAACAAAGTGAATGATTTTAAATGGTTATGAAAATGATTACATAAATGTAATTAACATGGGCCTAAAAAGGAGTTTAATACTTTCTGATCTTACCCACGCAACTGAATTTCTTAAAATGGGCAAATTTTGCTAGTTTTCCAAGCTGAGTGATGGTACGTGAGATTTCCTTACAATGTTCTTTTTCCCCTTAAGAACTTTGATAAAATCCCATGATAAAAAATACTTTAGGCAAACAGAGCAGGGTTATCTTGAGCAAGTCACTTAACTCCACTAAGCCTTAATTTCCTCTTCTTCACACAGAGACAATACAGTTCCTTCTAAAGTGTACACCATTAGTTCCAAGAGAATGAGGAGATCACAAGAAATTGTGGGTGACGTTATAGTCCACGTGTTTCCACGAAGCACAACTCAAGATACCAAGCCCGACGATAAGTGAGCTCATCTCTCAATATAAGGGGCATGCCATATATTGGCTACACACATATGTAGATAGTCTCTTAGCCTCATGAAAGAGGGATAAGAAAAAAATCCCATAAATTAAAAGTAGCTGTGAACAAGGCAAATCATAGTGAATAATCTGCAATCCAAATTTGTAAGAATAGAAGAATTTATACTGAACAAAAAGACTAAAGAATTTGCAGACGCTTCTTGAGTAAAGAGTGTGGTCTAGTCAAACAAGAAAGATCTCAAAATAACAGGGGTTCCATAAACTCTGGTTGAACATTGCTGGGTAAATGCATGAATCAATGTCATAAAGAAAACTGCTTTACAGAATATGAAAAGGGAAGAACTATGAAATGTAAAGCAGATTCAAGAAATAATGAGAAATCTATTAAATTATTGCATGTTCTCTTCTCAAGATAACCAAAAGGCAAAAGATACTTTGAAGGACACTGTGAAAGAATCTCTTGCATTGCTTAGAAATCCCTAGTCCTAGGGAACTAAGGAAAGCATCTCTCTATCAGCTATTCTTCAGATCTCTTGATGCTCCTTATTAGAAAAGAATTGCAGCTGAATGCTTTTTCTTTTAAGCCTGCATTACACCTAGAAGAATGTGTATTTTTAAGAAAATGTCTTACTCTTCCCATGCAGGTAGGTAATAACACAATTTGAGAAACTGTGCATTATCTTTTGTACTCAGGACAAGCCCGTGATCTTCATCTTCCATTAGCCCTACCTTGAGTGCAAAGAAAATGAAATTCCCTACCAAAATAGCAGGTTTCATTACCCTGAAGCACATTGCCTTCCTCAAATAACACCTTTTGCTGAAGGTGGGGCAGATGACTTTTCACCAGATATTTTTTAAACCATTAGCTACAAGAACAAAAGTGAGAGTCCTCTGAGTGCAGGAATTTTGTCTGTTCTGTTCACTGCTGTATCCCAAAGACCTAGAATCTGACTGGCTCATAGTAGGTGCTCAACAAACATTTCTGAATGAAGCATGCTATTTCAGTGTGGGGAAATGGGAGCTTTTCATCCATAATGAAACTTCAAGCTGTGAGAAAAGTGTTAAAAAGAAAGTTCCACAAAAGTTGGCTCTCTGATCAACATGTATTTCATTTTTGAAATCCCAAATAATTATAGTATGATTCAATGTTTGTGAGCATTGTGTTTCTTTGGTTAGAAAAATGGATTAATCCGAAAACCAACTCCCTTGATCATAGCGGTGAACAGTTTCAAAGCACTACACACTCCAGGTGGTTTGGAGCATGCTCTTCCCCCACGGACTCAGTGGCAACCCACAGAAAGCCCTGAGCAATCAAACTTAGTACATACTACAAGGCTGGCCTTGGCCTCTGGCATAGGACTATAAAATACAAAGGAAATAAAAATGCTCTGAGCCGTGGGTGTCCCCCAGATAAACAGTGTTTAAAAGGCTTCACCAAGCAATCTGTTAGTTATACGCAAACATCCTTTCTGCATTCCCAGCATAAATCACTTCCCCAGTGGGCTCAGTTTCAGGGTCCGAGTTAATCATTTGGCTGCAGTAAACACTGAAAGCAATCAATCTCGCAGGCTTTGGAATTTGTGTAAAGACTTGCTGCCCTTATAAGCTAGTTTCTGCCGTCTGCATATTTCTAACTTTTTCTTTAGTAGCTAAAAGTTAACCGAAATGATATATCCGATCTTCTACCAACAGGCTGCCCTTCGATCCAGCAAACATCCAGCAGGCTCTTTGGAGACAAAGAGACGATGTTTCCTCTTGGAAATTAAACGAAAAGTAGACACCTTCGTGGTGTCTAAATACTATTTAAAGGCAAAGAAAGATAAACTCATAACATCTTGGATGAAATGAGATGCTATCCAGTCCACTGTTTTTCTGTCTGTGTCCTGGGAAGATGTCAGGCTGTGGGAATTGATGGCAGTGTTGGGGGCTTGGGGTTGGGAAGACCAACCAGATCCCCAACCCAACAAAAACCTGGCAGCTCCACTTTTACCTCTTTTATATCCTGGGACTTGTAAAAGGGATTTCATTTGAAAAATAGGTTCCCTTTCTAAAAGAAGTTTGAAAACTACTTGTCTTGTCCAAAGCTGAGCACTCCTGCTTGAAGGCAGCTAAAACTGACATTTCAGGTTCCCCTGGGAGTCTGCAGGCTCTTCCCGAGATGGGCTTTACAAGCTCTGAGACTATCCTCCTGCCTGGGAAAAACTCGTGAAGCTGCTGGAATCGGCCCCTGTGCTAACTTGACTTGAAAAGGGAGTGAGCTGCATTACTGACCTTGAAAATTCTGACAGCACAGTACCTTGATTTTCTGCTTCATTATGTCCAATCTGAGGATTTGCTGCTGATGTACCCAACTTCCCACTCACTTTTCCACGTTCCACTGAACCCTGGAGCCACCACTGCAGCTCTGACTTTGGCAAACACAAGAACACACACCACTACCTCAAACACCAAGCGGTGAGAGAGAGGTGCAGAGGGTGACAGCTAACGTCTTCCCAGGCTGCCACCAGCTTGCTTTCTCGAGGTTGGAAAATTGAGCCCCCTCCAGAGGACACAAGCCTTAAGCATGAGATTGACTAAGTGCCGGTCTTGAGGTATGTTGTCTGAGGAAGAGTGGAAAGGATATGAGAAAACCAATAAAAAATGGAACATCCCTAACATGCAGAACTACGTAGCCATTAAAAGAAAGAAGTCGCCGCATACAGTGATGCAAAAAGATGTCTAAAACAATGGGTGTGTTCCTATGGAAAATGTCTAGGAGACCCAAGAATCAATAGATGGTGATTCCTATAAAGAGTGAGACTTGAGGGGGTCTGCAGTACACTATATAACCCTCTTGTTCTGTTTAAATTTTTAACTATGGGTATGTATTGACCTCATAATAATTTTTTAATACTTAATATACTGTCTAATATAGAAGACTGAGAAAAGCTAACTCCTCGGAAACAGAATTTAAGGAGAAGGAAGCCATAGTGAAAACCCAAAGCTTGGTATTCAAAAGCCAACTGCTTATTTGCTGCCAAGGATGCTCAGGCCCTCAGGTCAATTAACCAAAACAGGGCACTCGCTGTGGGCCGTTCACTCCATGGGCACTGCCCCAGCTCCACCATTTCCAGGATCATGCTGTTCCCATACACTGCCTCCTCAAAGAATTTCGGGGGAAGTCGAAATACAAAAGGCCAACAGAATTCCAAATCTGGAGCTTTATTCAACATGGAAAGGAACGACAACATTGAAATGACTCTCCCCGAAGAAAGTGTGTGAATTACATTCTTTGAGAGTTTAAAAGAAGACTATTTCTCCAGTCCACATTTCAAACGAAAAAGGAGTACTCAAAGGAGGGTTGGCCCCTTCTGCTGCCAATCACGAAAATGCCTCATTTTCATTAGATGAAACGCAAGTCACGTGGATTTTACGGGCGCCTGTATTCCTACAGGTGCTACCAGAAACACTGTGTGTTCACAGTCAGTATAATTTGTAACAATAAACTCTACTAGGAAAAGAAGGATGGATCTCCTTAAAGATGAAATCAAAAGAGGCTGAGTATCAGTCAAGTTACTGAGCGTCAGTGACTGTGGTCCCCAGATAAGCAGTGTTGGTCACCAGAATTCTTAACACAGGGGAACTTGATGCCTTAGATACATTTTGATATAAATAAATAAGAACACAAATACATAATTAATAGCTGTGTAGTCTATGAAAATTAGAGTGTTAATTTAGAAACTCAAGAAGGCTTACCAATGCTCAATCCATTGATTAATTTTTTTTTAATTCTTACATGATTTCAACAAACTTGTTTAGAAAGTTTTTGAGTGTCCATCTTTTGTATTCTAGGTTGAGACTGACGAGAAAGTATTTAAGGCGTTCAAGTATAGTTTTTTGTTGAGTTATTTTATTATACAATGTTGTTCTAGCTGAAATTTAAACAAAGTCCTGGCTATTTTCCTCGGCTTCACTAGTTCATAGCCGTGCGGTCTTAGACAAGTAACAGCCTCTTGAGCTTAATTTCTCCATCAATAAAAATTAAAAATTTTAGTCAGGTGGTCACTAAGCTGCTTTCCAGCTCTAAAAGTCGATGATTCCAGGAGTCTGCACTAGTGGCTTACTCACCAGTGCGGCGAGGGGGAGTCATTTCTCTACTCTTCTAAACTAGCAAACCGTTAACCCCAAATAACTCTTCATCTCTAGAGAAGCTGTTCACATGTTTTATAGAAGAGAAGGTCTTGGAATTCAGAGTGAGGTAATGACAACTTCATCACATACCATGCCAGATGAATTAGCTGATTTTAATTTTTATTTCCAACGTCATCTCCACACAACGTGTCACGAAAATTCTCACAATGAACAATTAGATTTAAGTTCAATTTTCCAGAGAGCCCCAACACAGGAAAGCACCATGAAGATCGGATTACCAAACAGCATAGCAGGCAAATTCTCCAAAAAATGCTCAGCTTTCCTCAGACACAGGCTCACCATGCAATCTAGTACCCAGTATCCCTAACACCTTAATAATAAAACTTACCCAAAACACGTACATATGGCCAAGAGTGGCTCACACTACCCTGTCTAATACCATCCTCGGAGCAACTCTTATCCGAATTTCAAACACAAGGGAAATGAAGTCAAGAGACAACATTTTATTAAATATCGCATAGCTAGGAAGAGGCAGAACTGGAGTGTGAGCTCGCGATCTTTGACATTCTCCACTCTCCTTACAATCGTCTACTTGCCATTAATTGACTCCCTCCTCAGAGCCAGGAATCAGGCCTTTTACATGTGTTACCACATTTAAGCCAACATGTAATGAGTGGTATTGTTCTGTCCATTTTACAGATGGGGAAATTGAGGTGCAAAGAGGATCCATGACTTCCCTCTAGAAATAAGAGCAAAGCTGGAAGGAAAGCCAAGTCTAACTGATTCCAAGCCTTTGGGATTTACCATTGTGGAGTATGGCCTCCCTACCAGGAGCTCGGTTCCCTGACTGCTGATTCACTCTATGTGCAAAATTACTTTGTCAACTCTCAATACATTTCTTTCTTTAAAATGGAGGTCAGATTTTTACAAGGCTGTAAACTCTTGGAGCTGACCAAAAAAATCATACCTTCTTCACCTTTTGGTCTAAAGGACCCAAAACAACGCCACACAATAGCAGCCAATTAATCTGTGCTGAAATACTTGACTAACAATGAAAACAGGCCTGCACCACTCTAAGCCCTAAATCACAATCTTTTACTAAAATGTTGCCCTGCTTTGGGAATTGAAAGAAACAAGTGAGGGAAGGAATGAATGAAATATTTTGTGGGGCCCAAATTTTAGTTGGTGATTAGCTGAAACTTATTTGAAGGACAGAATAAAGCAAAATGGAAAAAGAAATACTTTCATTCTCCTCTCCATTCATTTCTAAAGAAATCGAATCCCTATTCGATCAGGCAGAGCCAAATCATGAAATTTAATTCTGGTTAAAAGGTGAAAAATGATCTTAGGAATTGGTTTGTAATAAATGTTTGCCGTATCGAGCCAAAGACCAGCAATGTCTTGCTTGGCAAATATCACTGTCCTTATTCTCTGGATGAAGGTCCACCTAGACCACACATCACCAGAGGCCCTAGGAAGAAAACTCAAGCCCTGACTCAGTCCTGGTTTTACTCCCTGTGGGAATCTATGGCACGAGGATCAGGGGTACTCCCTCAGCATAACCACAACCAGTCCTTTCTCCCTCCTCTTCCTTCCTTTCCGCTCCTTTCTTATCTTGCCCCCTTGTGTGTCAAGTACTTTAGAAAGGTGACCTGCAGAAATAAAAATCACTGTGCTAAGACTTCCAGTGAAATGCAGTAGATAGAATAAGTGTTCACCTCCACCTTTTCCTAAAGAGCTGCTAAAATGAAAGAAAAGAGATAAAGGTATACAAGTCCATGTCCAAGGGAAGAGGAGGCAATAACAGCAGATGATGGAGATCACAATTTTTAAAGACAAAAAGCAGACAGATGAATAGTGACGGACATTTCATATTTCTCAGCTTTAAGTGCCTTTAAGGGGTAACCCACATTGCAGAACTCTGAAAAGGCTGCAAATGAGAGCCATCAGCTACCTCTGACCACCGCTGCAGCCCTGGTGGAAGAATGAAGATTTAACTTGTGAAGAGGCTGAACCAGAAATGCTCTGAACCAGGGACTACCAAACACAGTTGAGTGAAACATCTGACGGAAAGGGGAGAGATAAATATTCAATGGGGAGACCACCAGCTCCCCACTCCTAGACATGCTCAATTCCAGGCTCCTTTTGCAGAAAGATCTGAAATCAAACGACAGAGAGAAAGGGAGAAGGGGAAGGGGTTGGGGGAGAAAGAAGGGTGAGGAGGAGACGGGGAAGAGAGGGAGGAAGGAGGAAGAGGGAGGAAGGAGGAAGAGGGAGGAAGGAGGAAGAGGAAGGGGAGGACAGGAGGGGAGGGGGAAGAGAAGAGGGGGAGTGAGAAGGGGGGAGGGGGAGGAGGAGAATGGGAAGGAATTGCTTCAAAATATTCACTCCAGGGGAATGTGAAGGGGCAGCAAGGTAGCGGCTATGGATAAATTAAATTAACTACAACTTAGTAATTGTTGAAGCTAGATGATGGGCACACTGGGGTTCACTCTCCTATTCTCACTACTTTTTTTAATGTACTTTTCCCTAATGAAAAAGGTTTTCAAAAATAATAATGGGAGCATGGGAAGGGAAAGGATGAAGTGCTACAGAATATGAAGAAGAAGAATGCATGGGATATGTATGTATATAAGAGAACTACATTCTAATCATCTATGGAAATCAATAGATATCATCTATACCTTAAAAAACATCAAGAAATGGCAGTATAACCATGATATTTTGCAATGTGTAAGAACACGCCTGAAGAAACAGCTGAAAGTACTAAAAGCAGCTGCTTCTGGAAGGTGAGGGAACTTGTGTAGGGGAGTGCTGTTTTTCACTACAAGTCTTGTTTTACTATTTGTATTTTAAGACTGTGCACATTATTACTTTGATTAAAAAAAAGAACATAGTGTTTGGATCCTGAGTGCATTTTAAAAATATCTTTTAATGCAGTTCTTGTATAGCTTTTTCAGCAAGAAAAATATAAAAATCTTTGTAAACTTTAAAGTACTTTATAAACTGAAGTTGTTGAGCTCCCTGAGGCTGCTGACTTCCAAAACAGACCTGCACACAGCCACGGTGTGACTTCCAGGCTTCTAACAGCTCAGTAAGTTCTCTAATCCTCCCTTCAGCCCATTGCACCCACCTCAGGATGGTTCCCCCAAGCAAGTGACTTTGAGATATCTGTGTGAACATAATAAAAAATAATTATAAAATAATAATAATATTAACAATGGAAATAAACGTAGAGAATAAAAAACAGCTATGCTTTCACCTCTTTTGTCTTGTCTATGGCTCCTGGCCCCTGAACACCCTTAACTCCAACCACTGTCCCTTCCGTGAGCTGTCCACCCGGAGTAAGGCCCATTGCAAAGTTCTCTCACTTCAGTGCCCACAACTATCATCCTTTTGGAAACTCTGACTCAGCACTTGCAGAATAGGCTAAGATAATTAGGTGAAATTTATTTCAAAAGATTATGCCTAATTTGGAGGCAGTATTGGTAATGGATACTCTTATACACTGTTGATGTTGATGAGATTATAACTTGGCACAATCTTTCTGGAAGGTAATTGAACAACAAATACAGGAAGCCTTAGAAATGACTTTTTTCCCTCTCAGCAATTTCACTGTCAGGTATTTATCCAAAGGAAATAATCAGTGATTTGCACAAAAATTTAGTTACAAGAATGTTTATCATAGCCCTGTTTGTAACAGTAAAAATAGTGCAAACAACCTGTGTCCAAACACTGGCAACTATACACCTGAGTAAATTAGGTCATGTGGTCATTAAAATAATTCAATAGAAAGATATTTCATGACATGGAAAAATAGTCATCACACAGTATTAAGTGGAAAAAAAGATTATAAAACAGAATACACATTATCACATTTTTGTAAATATATGTGAATCTACAAGGAAAGAAATGACCTTCAGAGAATATATATCAAAAGCAACTGTTATCTGGGATTTGAAATTTTTCCAATAAATCTCCTTTTCGCATACGTATATTTTGTTCAGTGAACATATATCACTTTATAATGAAAAAAAGGTTAAAAGTTATTTCTTGGGCTTCCCTGGTGGCGCAGTGGTTGAGAGTCCGCCTGCCGATGCAGGGGACATGGGTTCGTGCCCTGGTCTGGGAAGATCCCACGTGCCGCGGAGCGGCTGGGCCCGTGAGCCGTGGCCGCTGAGCCTGCGCGTCCGGAGCCTGTGCTCCGCAACGGGAGAGGCCACAACAGTGAGAGGCCCGCGTACCACAAAAAAAAAAAAAAAATTATTTCTTTTTAAAGCTGATTAAGCAAAGAATGTACAGAGGGCTATAAAAGTACTGGTCTTTTTTAACGTTATATACATAAGTTAATTTTAAAAAGTAAGAAGAAAAAGGAAAAAAAAGGTAATGGTCAATCCAAAAGTCGAATTTGGAATGTATTTGTTAGCCCAAATAATAATTCTCCAAAGTCAAGGAATACAGTCTCATCAGAGGTTTATCAATTTTTCTAATCTTTCCAAAAACAAGTTTTGACATTTGCTCATTCACTTTATTGTATGTTTGCTTCTATTTCATTAATACCTATTCCTATATTCATTCTTTTCTTCCTCTTTCTTTAGGTTTCATTTATTAGTCTTTTCTCCAACTTCTTGAGATTTTTCAGCCTTTCTTTTTAAGTTTTTAGATATATTTTTAAGGTTTTAAATTTCTATTTTTTCAATGCTTTAGCTGTAGTCTATAGTATTCTTATCATTCTGTTCAAAATGTTTTTTAATTTCTCTTATGATTTCTTTGACCTATTAGTTACAGAAATATTGACATTTTCCAAATTATTTGGGAATTTTCTAAGTAGTTTTTATTAGCAATTTCTAGCTTTATTTCTCAGTGTTCAGAAACGTACTTTTCAGATTTTAATTTTTTGAAATTAAGACATGCTCTATGCCTGGTACATGTTCATTTTTGGCAAAGGTACAATGTCCACTCGAAAGAAATGTATATTTTGCAGTTGTGTGTGTACTGTTGTATATACTGTATATCAGTTAGGTCAGGTTGATTAATTTGTTCAAATATTATATATCCTCTGATTTTTTGTCCACTTATCTATCAATTATTGGGAAAGGCATATTAAAATCTCCCCTTGTCATTATGGGTTTGTCTGTGTCTCCTTGTAATTCTGTCAATTTTTCCTTTACATATTTTGAAGCCATGCTATTAGGTATATACACTTTTAAAAGTAGTACAGATTCCTGGTAGATTGACCTGTTTATCATTGTGAAATGCTGAGTAACTCTTCTTGCATTAAGATATCATAGCTATACTGACTATCTTTTCTTTAGTGTTTGCATGGTATTTCATTTTCCAAACTTTTTCTTTCAATGTTTCCGAATCTTTATATTTAAGATGTGTTTCTTGTAAGCACCATATACTTAGGCTTTGTTTATTTGCTTTTCCAGTCTGATAATCTTTATCTTTTGATGAGAGGCTTTAATATTTTATATTTAATGGAATTAAATATATATTTATGTTTAAATCTTCCGTCTTACTATTTGCTTTATATTTGTTCCTCTTTCTCTTCTTGCCTTATTTTGGTTTTATCAAGAATTTTTTATTATTCTATGTCCCACCTTAATTTGCTTGTTAGTTACGCATTCCTTAACTTTGTTTTTAATTGATACTCTAGAAATTACAACATGCATCCCTGACCTATTAAAATCTAGTTTAAATTAGCATTTTTACTACTTCCTAGATCATGCAAGGACCTTAGAATGTTTTTTTCAATCATTTAGATTAACTCCTATATTTACCATTTTTCTTGTTCTTCATTCCTTCCTGTATCCCTGAGCTTCCCTCTGGCATAATTTTTCAACTGCTTAAATAACATTCTTTAGTATTTTGTTTAGTGTAGATCTGCTAACAATAAATTCTCAGTTTTTGTTTGTCTCAAGATGTCTTTTTTCACCTTTGAGTTTGAAGGACATTTTTGCTAGGTATAGAATTCTACATTGGCAGTTGTTTTTCCTCACGACTTTGAAAATATCTTTTCCTTGTTTTCTGGCATTCATGATTTCCACTGGAAAATCATCTTAGTATCTTGTTTCTCCTTTCAAAGTAATGTATCTTTATTCTCTGGCTAATTTTGTGATTTTCTCTTTGTGTTGGTTCTCAGTATTTATACTAAGTTTTCTCTTTGTCTTTATCCTGTGTAGGGTTCAAAGTGCTTGTTTGATACCTCTCAGTTACTCTTCAAATGTTGCTTTCCCATTCCATCTCTCCCCTCCTTCAGGGACACCAATTACACAAATGCTGTACTTTTCACCAGATCTTATTGGTCTCTTACACTGTTTACTGTATTTTACTTTCTTCTTCCTCTGTGTTTCAGACCAAATATTTTCTTCTGCTCTATCTTTTAGTTTACTACTTCACTCTTAAACTGTGTCAAATCTGTTAAAGCCATTCACTGTGTTCTTAATATCAGTTCTTTTATTTTGTTAATTATATACTTTTTTTGGTTCTTTTCCTTAGCTTCCAGTTATCTACTGAAATTCTCACTCTTATCTTTTAATTCCTTGAACATATTAATCATTGTTGTAAAGACTATGAAAATTCCATTATCTGAGACCCTAGTAGGCCTGTTTCTATCATCTTTTTTTCTTTTTTAATTTTCAGTTACATATTTTCTTCTCATGTACCTGCCTATTATTTCTGCTTGAGTAGAGAACAATGTGTGTGTGTGTGTGTGTGTGTGTGTGTGTGTGTGTGTGTGTGTGTGTGT
>NW_020838003.1:6023549-6135479 GCF_003676395.1 Aethalodelphis obliquidens | reverse complement strand
TGTGTGTGTGTGTGTGTGTGTGTGTGTGTGTGTGTGTGTGTGTGTGTATTTTTTTTTAAGTAGTATTTTTTAAAGTACTAGAGATTATTGGAGGCTCTAGATGATGCTATCTTCCTCCAGACAGGAATAATTTCACTTTTGGCAGGCAGCTAGTCTAAGAGTACCAATAATTCTTAAACCATCTTAATCCAGCCAGAGATTGACCTGATTCACAGCTCAGCTTCAGTCTTTGTGGGACTGGTCTATTTTCTGCTTATTCACGCTTCTAGGATTCAATTCCTCAAGTTCTCAAATGAAAGTCTGAGGTATTTACTGGCCTTGCTCCCAGGTAGGCCCTAATCCCATTTTGGTCCTCCATCAGCCCCATGATTGTATTAAAAGCTGTACTCAGTTTCTAAACCTATCAACCACTGTTTTTTGGACACTTCCTCACCTGTATCTTGGTCCTATAATTTACTATCTTAATAGCTCTCCTAATGCTTTTAATCAAAAGGTTTCTCATATTTTATACATATTTTCCAGTTGTTTTCAGTGGGAGACTGGTTCAAAATAACAGTCCACCATTGTCAAAAGAGAACTCACTCACCTAACAAGGTTTTTAAGTTAAATCCCAAATAAATGTTGTTTTTCTTTATTCATAACCAACTTCAAATCAGCCATGGACCATGCTCAGTTAAATACAGGTGAAAAGGATAGTTTATGCACTCCAGAGGTAATAAGCCAACTATTAGCTTCCATGAGAGCAGAATTTCTTTTTAAAAAAGCAAAAAGAGGGCTTCCCTGGTGGCGCAGTGGTTGAGGGTCCGCCTGCCGATGCAGGGGACGCGGGTTCGTGACCTGGTCTGGGAAGATCCCACATGCCACGGAGCGGCTGGGCCCGTGTGTCCGGAGCCTGTGCTCCGCAACGGAAGAGGCCACGGCAGTGAGAGGCCCGCGTACCAAAAAAAAAAAAAAAGCAAAACGAATCTCTCAGCATCATTGCATGTTTTATCTGTGGCTCTGACTTGTCACCTTTCTAAAAGTCATTTCCTCTTTCAAAAAGAAAAAAGAAAGTCCAAATATCATTTTTTTCTTGCAAGTAGTTTATGTCATTACAAAATTTGAGACCTGTAGATGACTTTAAAGGTCTTCTAGCTCAACAGTAACATTTTACAAACTAGAAAACTGAGGCTCAGAGAGGTGAAGTAATTTGCTCATGGTCATACGAGTTCCTAAAACAGCTAGGAAACTAATCCAGTTCACAATGCGGGCATCTTGCACTAGACATTTAAAATGAAAAAAGCACAACTTCAAAAAAAATTTTATTAAAGAAATAAATAAAATGGAACATAACCAATCAAAATGTCTGGACCTAATATGGATCCTTATAAACAAACCAACAACAAAACAGAGACAGTTAGAAATTTGAACATGACTGAATATCTGAAGTTATTAAGGAACAACTAATTATTTCGTTAGATGTGATAATGTTATTTTGGTTATATTTTTAGAAGAGTCACTATCATTTACACACACATATTAAATATTTATTGATGAAATGATACCATTGGATTTACTTTAAAATAATACAAGATACGAAGAAGGAGGTGACTGTACAGATTAAATAAATTGGCCAAGAATTGATGGGTGGTGATAATACATAGGTATTCATTACATTATTCTTTTGAATTTGTTTGGAATTTTCCATAATAAACAGTAAAAATAAAATAAAGAAGGAAGTGGAAATTTCTTCTCAGTTACTTTTTTCTAATCAAAAAGTTGCCAGTTGAATGAATTAAAGGGGGCTAAAATTCCAAACAGTTATAACAAATATCTCTAGATAACAAATGGTTTAGGTAACAACTTGTGTAAGCTATAAGGTAATCGAAAGAGCAAGAGGCAAAAAAATACATTATTTAGTATAATTCAACCTCCTTTTTTATATTTCATCACATAAATACTAATAATATTGCTTCTAAAATGTTTTTGTAAATTTCTGCTTAATACAGTTGTAATTGACAAATAAAATTGTAAGATATTTGAAGTGTACATCATGGTGATTTGATATACATATACATTGTGAAAGGATTCTTCCCATCTAGTTAATTAACACATCCATAACCTCACATGTTTATCCATTTTTTTTTTTTTTTTGGGTGAGAACATTTCAGTTCTACTCTCAGTAAATTTCTATTTTACAATACAGGGTTATCAGCCATAATATTTTTTTAATCTAAAAGAAATTATTTTATTTATGGTAATGCAGCACTCATTGCTTAATGCATTATGAATATTTTATAACCTATACTCTTCCCACTGTGGAATATTGACTATATTGGGGGTATTTCAGAATCCAAGTAAGACTTACTAGAGAAAAAGATAAATTGGTAGAACTAGGAGTTGGAAGGTAAAAAGGAGTACCAAGGTAAAAAAACAATTAATGCTGTCCCACATCTCCAGCAAACTGCTTTTTTATACCTAAAATACCTAAAGAGTCATAACTTGGGGGTGGGGGCAGAGCTCAAATATAAAATAGGAGAAATTTTTCAGAAAATGATTTTATCATACATCCCATCAAATACGCCCTGCTCAATCAGTCACCTGCTAAGTGTTCATTTTTGGCTATTCCCTACATTCTTTCTTTATTCCACTGTATCCTTGCTGTCATCCCTACTCTTCAGCCCATGGGCCCAGTACCTGCCTGCCTCCCCACCTGTATGAGGCTGGCACTGTGCTAGCCCCTCTCCAGTGACTGCCTGCAGAAGGCAACATGTTACTTTGGCAGGAAAGACGACTCACCTCCAAAGAACACGGCAGGACTTTCCCAGACTAGGTAAGTCTGTGAGCCCCTGGTTGTGAACTCTCAGTGAGCTAGATCATTCTAATTTAAATACACAGATGTACAGACCTGCACATGCACGTGCAAGCACATACACACGCACACACGCACAGTAGTTGCTTACAAATTATAAATCCCAGGGACCAGAAAGTCCAGAGATCCTCAGTATTCAGTGTTTACTTATTTAAGACTAAGGAAGATCAAACGTTTTTAAATTTATTAACTACAGTTCAACTACAGTTCAATAGCAACTTAGTATCAGTTGATATTTATCAAATGCTTACTCTGTTATAAGGTAGCTGCTGAGCTAAGTTCATGATCCCACCTTATCTCATGCACATTCATTTTCTCATGCACATATTTATCTCATTTAATTCTCATAACAACCCCAGGAGATAGGTACTAAAAATATCCCCCCATTTTCTAGCAAGAGAAACTGAGACTCAGAGAGATTAAGTCACTTGTCCAGGAATACACAGTGGTAAGTGACAGAGAATTATTATACAATAGTTGTGATCTTTTTATCAAGGCTGAAAAACCAATCTGATTATGAACACAGGCAGCAAAAGCAAGAGTTAAAAGAAATTGCATACCCCTGCAGATATATTCCTCTGCACACATCTCGGACGAATGTCTGGGCTTATCTGTAATACTGCTGATCCCTGAGTTACTTTCCCCGACCTCTTGACTACATCCTGACCAGATACTGGCATGGAGCCCTCCAGAAACAAAACAATTCAGTTCCTGGCCCTGGAGCTAACATGCTCTCTATGGCCATCCTTACTTTTCTTAGCTAAGCTCCACATTTGTATAAAAGAAAAAATATAGACCAGGGTGGTGCTTATTAGATGCAATACACACAATCGCTACTCGAAATGACAGCAGCTGAGGGCTAAGTGATGAGCAGTTTGGCACCAATGCAACTGGAAGTGAGGCTCTCTGCAGGTCAGGGACTGGAGGCAGATGCAGCCCTCAGCCTGAGACCACCTGCAGAAGGAAGGCAAGTGCCTGGTTGGCGAGTCCAGGGTTGGAAGGTCTCGCCTTAGATTAAACCAGTGCACACTGCGTGTACACAGCCCCTAATACCAACCAGATCCTACTGGATAATTACTACTACAAAAATACCATTTACCCAGCCTTATCTATGCATCACTGCACTAAGCATCTTATATAATGAACTATAGTGTATAATGTTATTATCATATTTCACAGATAAGAATCTGGAAGCAAAGAGAGCCTTAGTAATGTGCCCAAGATGACATGGAGACAGGATTAGAACCCAGTTCAACCTAACTCCAAAGCACATGCTGTTATTAACCACCACTCACACTGCCACACATGCCCCCAAATCCAGATATGAAGCTCACGTCTCCTTCAGAGAGTGAGTGCAGACACCTGCCAATGCCAAAAGGACACATACCAGATGTAAGGCACTGTCCAGTCAGGCTCAATCCAGTTTCCCCAGACAGGGCTTCAAGGTTCCCTTGCCAATCATCTCCAAGAGAGGATACTGTTATCACAAACAAACATTCTCTCTTCTATTCTTTATGCTTGGAGAGAGATGTATATATTATATATATTTTATATATATGCATACAGATACATGTATATAATTAAAGTTATTTTACTTAGCATTTAACAAGTAAGAATTACTGATTCAAATTCCCTGGAACCAGTAGGGCCTACAGAGAGCCTTTGGACATTTTACTGTGGCCATGTAAAGGGGTGGCATTAGACTCTATCATAGGCTTCACATCTTTTCTTTATCTGAGGAAAGAAAATGAACCAAAGGACTATAAAAGCCATTTAAGTACAGTCCAGCCCTATCTAGAGTCAGGAAAACCACTGCCAGGTAGGTGACAGGAGAGGCTTCTTAGGGCAGGATTTTGAGATGTGACATTATGTCTAGCTCGTGGAGAGTTTTTCTTGCTGGGAAAGGAATGTTTCTTCCAGATGTCACAGTGCCAGTGGCCTCTAGCCGTGTATGTGCTGGTGCCCACCCCTGGGAAGGCCTTCAGCTGGACTGTTCATTCCTCATGGGGTCCCATTCACCCCCAGCACCCTAGCACCTAGCATAGTGCCGGCACACAGCATGCATGCAAAAACCAGTTCTTGAACAAAGAATTAAACAAATGGGGTGGGAAGCAGCAACAGACTGAATGTTCGTGTCCTCGCAAAATTCATATGTTGAAACGGTATTTGGAAGTGGGGTCTTTGGGAGGTGATTATGTCATGAAGACACAGCCCTCAAGAACAGAACTAGTGCCCTCATAAACGAGGTCCAAGAGACAGCCCTGGCCCCTTGAACCCCGTGAGGACAGTGAGATGTTCATCTCTGAACTAGGAAGCAAGTCTTACCAGACACTGAATCTGTTGGTGCCTTGATCTTGGATTTCCAGCCTCTAGAACTGTGAGAAATAAATTCCTGTTGTTTATAAGTCACCCAGTCTAAGGCGTTCTGTAAGAGTGGCCTGAACAGACTGACAGAAGCCCGCATACGGAAGAGCTATTTAGTGACACCATCCCCCTAGCCCGTCGCTTTCAATGTAACAGCTCCAGGAAGCCCTGTGGGGAATCTCACCATGGCACACACAGAGGGGCAGGGCATCACTGTGGTGCATCAGGTCTCTGTCCCCATAAACTACTACTCCAGCTTAAGAGTTTACTCCCCAGTCATTAGCTGCATGGCCTTCCCCAGGTCACATAATGTCTTTGAGCCTCGTCCTCAACCAAGAGCTAATGAGATCAGGTTGGATGCCATCTAGAGTGGCTCCCAACTCGAAATGCTAGACTCTACTTCCCATAAGATCAGTCTCAGTGCAACACCTCTCCCCACTCAGGTTCCTCCAGCTCTTAGTTAAAAGAACATACAGTTGTTGATCCTCATTACTCACCAATGCCATATTTGCAAATTCATCTACTGGCTAAAATTTATTTGTAACCCCCAAATCAATATTTACTATGCTCTTATGGTTGTTCAAGGACATGAAGAGAGCACGGAAAAATGTGACTCAGCTGACATGCACATTCCCAGCTGAAGTCAGATAAGGGGGCTCTCTGCCTTCTTGTTTCAGCTCCCATACTATAAACAGGGTCCTTTTTTGCAGTCTAGTGCCACCTTTGTCACATTTTTGCACTTTTTGTTGGTGATTTTGCTGCTTAAAATGGCCTCCAAGTGTAGTGCTGACGTACTGTCTGGTGTTCCTAAGTTCAAGAATGTTGTGATGATTCTCACGGAGAAAATACACGTGTTAGAAAAGCTTTGTTAAGGCATGAATTACAGCGCTGTTGATCATGAGTTCATTGTTAATAGATCAACAATATATATTAAATAAGGTGTGTCTAAACAAAAACACACATAAAACAAGTTTGTGTATTAATCAGTTGATGAAAATGTTGTGATCAGAGGCTCACAGAAGCCCTACCCTGTATTTCTCCTAGAAGCGATGGTTCAGTCATTGCTAATACAATGTTGGTGGCGACTTTATAGAATATGACTGTTGCAGATAATGAGAATTGGCTGTATACCCTCAGAATGGACTCCCATATACAGTTCTGTAGAAATATAAAAAGCATCCCCTAGAGTCGTTCAGTGCACAACCTGCCCAACCATATGCAGCAGCACTGCCCTTGAGATATGATCTAGTTAGAACGGATATTATTGAAAAAACAAAACGAAATGAAAACTCCTACTCTTAACATACCCAAAATAAAAAACTCTTCCAGAATTAGTGCTCATGATGAAATGATTGCATATGACCTGGGCTCCTTGACGTGGGTATATCCATCTAGGAACCTGAGTGTCTCCTGGAATGCCTTTCCTCCATCCCTCTTAGGCTTACATCGGCATTCTGAATTTTGCAAGAAACAGCCCAAGTGTTTCTAAGCTTCTTCCTCAGATCAGTTTGTAACTGTTGTTAATAATTGCAGACGGTGCCCCCATGAGAAAGTTCTCCACAAATCCACTGCAAAAACACAGGGCAGTAGCAGTAAATAATTCATGCATACACCTGAAACTCCTACTAAGAAGATACACTGAGAGTTTTTGAAAAGAGAGGGAACACAAGAGCAGGAAAAAGGAAAAACAAAAAGAGAAAAACCAGGAAGAAAGAGAAGGAAAGAGACAGAATGAAAGAGAAAGACTGAGTATAATAGCAAGAGTTTTAGAAATAAGTGTCACTTGAGAAAGGCATCAGCAACGTGCATCAAAATTTGTTTCTATTTGTGAGTGTGGGTCGGGGCTTTTTGGCTTTGTTTTTCTTTTATTATATGGTTTGTTACTAGATGTCTCAAATATACAGTCAACCCAATCACACCACTCATAGCATAACAATTTCATACAATTAAACCCATACAATTAAAGCCAGCATGCAATTGTCCTTTGAGGCTGTCAAAATTAGGATTAAAAAAAAAAAGATCACTCTCCTTAGACTCTGAACTCAGACATGAGGGCTCAAATTCCACCCATACCACTAAGCTAAATGGCTGTCAGTACGTGGTTTAACTTTTAAACTTCAGATTCCTCACTGTAACGTGGGGATAATAACAGCATCTACCACATAAATGAAATAATGCATATAAAAGCACCAATTACCATATCTAGGATAGGGTAAATGTCATTTATTAATATGATACTAGAATTGATAACTCACATACTGATTTAGGTCACCTGGGGGGCTTCAAATCAGTAGGTAAAACCACAGCATGGAACCCATCTCCCAGAAATCCCTTTGGAGTTATCTATCATGAAAGGAGTGATTCTGACAGGAAAAAGAAGAGAGAACAGCAATTTTCTTGTGTTTCTCAGGCTTTCCACTTTTCTTCTCTCATTGTTAAGTAATGGATCAATCACTTCCCAGAGACCAAAACCAGTCCTACAAGTGATAATGATGCGGTTACAGGCACAGCTCTTGGAAACCACAGTGCTATCGCACTGTCATGAAAAGGAGGGACAAGTAACAGGAAAATAAACTTGAGAAAATGGGTAGCAGATGAAGGAAAAAAAACACTAGGGCCAAAGTCTCCATCGTGAGCAGCTTAGGAAGGAGAAATAAAGATTTCTGAGACCCAAAGAAAGGACTGCTACTCGTAACATGTGCAGCATTTCTTAAGAGCTCACAACACCTGCCTCCCATTATGGTAAAAGCAGTCTCGTTGGTTATGATCTATAGGAACCTGTCCAACAGCCCTCACTGCATGAACACTTATAATGGAATCTTGACTTTGAAATAATTATTTTGAGGAAAGGAATCATAAAATACATTATTAAAAAAGAAAGAAAGAAAAATACTGGCATCAGAGAATTCCATGCCCTCCAGAGGCACAGTTCAGGAATCTTCTAGGTCCAGTATTGAAAATGCATATGCAAGACGACCAAGGGAAAGAAAGGAAGGAAAGGAAAGGAAAGGAAAGGAAAGGAAAGGGAAGGAAGGAAGGAAGGAAGGAAGGAAGGAAGGAAGAAAGAAAGAAAGAAAGAAAGAAAGAAAGAAAGAAAGAAAGAAAGAAAGAAAGAAAGAAAGAAAGAAAGAAAGAAAGAAAAGAGGCCAACATAGGGCTAAAGGTCTAAAGACACACTGTGTTTCTGTTGTCATCATTGATAAAATGAGTCACTTAATTTTACTCTCTCTGTTTAGAACATAATGTTCCCATGGGCCTTGAAAGAACATTTTGGGTCATCTAATCCAACCCTCTAACCTGACTGTGAATCCTCAATATATTCCTGTGGTTTTAAGAAAGGTGAGAGAGTTGAGATGGGATGTAGGAGTTGTCCACAAAAACACACAATGGGTGTGAGATCTCAATTCCACTCCCTCCCACCATCTTGGGCCTCACCAAGATCGTGGTCAACTGACACCTCCTCTGCTGTCAGTCTATCAGCAACCCCACTGTGGACCCCTTATTTTCCTCATCCATGTATCTTCTCACATAACTCCCCACAAGCCACTAACTATGGACCAAACCCCAAATCTGATCTCTCAGGGCTGCTGCACATGATGATACGAACCTCACACACCCCTACAAAAGACTCCACTTCACCTCGCAGCTGGACCCTTGAGCAGGTCACTAATCCTTTTATTTGTCCTTGGTCTGCTCCCTTTGTCTGAGTCCAACTCACAAGCTGGAACAGTGAAGGCTGCCTTAAAGTTGGGAAAGAGAAGAAGGTTTTGAGGGCTGGGTCCTGCCATGGATTTCTTACCCAGAAAGTCATTTGTGAAATTGCTGAGCCATGGAAAGACGCGGGCTAGAGTTAGGAAGTGGAGATAAAGTTAAAGAGGCAGAGAAGCTGATTATATATCTAGCTGGATGGGTTTAGGTTGACTTATAAATGGAAGTTAGGGATGAGAAGTCAGAGGTCAAGGGGCTAGAGAGAACAAGATGAGATACAAGGCCAGCAAACAGCTCCAAATCTAAACTTGTAAACACAGGACCATCTGGCAGGACCGTTCCTTCCGTGCAGACCCCCAGTATCTGCCCTGGTGGAGCCGATCCCTTCCGTTCCACTCAATGGCTGTGCCCCACTTCAACCACTCTTGACAAACCCTTCCTTCTCACACGGAAACCACCGCAAGTGCATCGAGCCACTCTCTTCACACCTACCTCCCACGAATGTATTTCAATCTACTGCCATCCCTTCTTCTCTTTAGCTTCTCAATGGAAGAAACCTTCCTCCTTCTGCCCCAGGCAAAAATCTCTCTTTGTCTGCTCTCTATCACTTTCTGTCTCCTGCATTGCCTGAAGGAATCTATCATTGCTCCAAGCTCCTGTATCTCCAGACACTCTTCCTCTAGTTGTCTCCTTATCTTAGTCCAGAAAAGTACTTACAGCTCTGCAGTACTTAAATTGAGATTGTCATTTGTGCATTCATTCCACAAACATTAGCTATGGGCCCACTAAGAGCATGGCTGGACTGAAAGCTCTGAACACCCAAATTCAGAAAGCAGCTGTTGCTACTGCTTATGTTGCCAGAGATACTTCTTTGTTTTTGTTTTGTCTTATTTTAAGAAGCGGCCCATAATGGGCCACCAAGCGAAGACCTCACTTCTTATATAAACACGGAACTAATTCTCAAATGAAAGAGGAATAGGGCTGTTTTCCCAGCCAAACCTGAAGTGAAAATCAATACCAACTGGCTGTCCCTCCTGACTTCCTACACCCTCTTCAGGGGGGCTCTGGTCTGCACAGGACACTTACTGCTAGGAGACCTGATGAGAAACCACCGAGAAACACAAGCCAGCACTGCAAGGGCACTGGCCTCACAGACCTGAACCATACGCAGTAAGAGAGAGCAAAGGAATTTTATAGGCTAAGTTTGAGACCACGCTGAAATAGTACAGTACTTTAATAGGCCTGGTTAGTGAGTTCACTTAACAAAACAAACTATCCCCATGGAGATGGTCCCAGGTACCTACTTATCAGCAACTATTTAAATCCACGCCCAAGTTTTTACATAGTCCTTGATTTACTCTAGTTAATGCTGGCAAAATAATTTCACATTTTCCCATTCTTGTAGGATACATGGCTGAATAAGTAATGAATAGTTAACTTTTTTCCTTCCCACTTGAATCTATGCTACTAGTCACTTAATACCGCTGGGTTTCCTGGTACCATGCTCAAATGCTCCAATGTTCTTTGCACCACAGTAGATTTCAGCCCTGAAATGCGGCTCAGAGGTAAACACGCCTTCCTAGTGCTAACATATCATCTTCTTCTCCAAGTGGCACAAATTGAGGTGTCAGCTCTGGCTTCTGCCTAAGCTGCTTTTATTACGAAGACTTCACAGAGACATTTTCAACACCATAGTCATTCCTCTCTCCAGACTACATAATTCCTCTATAATCATAAAGATGCAAACACTCTCCTCACTTGATATCAAAAGAAATAGTATAATAACTCTATAGGTGTGGGTGGGAGTGGTGGGGGAGGAAGAAAGAAAAACGGTCTGGATGGGGAAGAGGAGCCTCACGGAAAGCTGGGCTGAAAGGAGAAGTCCACCATGGTTGTGCCTGGCTCAGTCAAATAGATCTAGTGGAGAAGGTTTCTATAAATGTAAACCTCGATAGCGAATCCTATGTGATTATATATCAGTCTCAGAATGTTAATACTGAAAAGAATTTATTCCTCTGAAACACGCTTTCACCCAAGGCACAATGAAAGCACACGAGAATGCAGCACATCTTCAAAAACTTGCATATTTAAGGAAAAAAATGTAATTTTTACTTCAAGTGTTAATAACACCTGAAAGAAGTCAGAAAGTATCTGAACCAACAACTTGGCTTATTTGGTACGATAGCTTAATGGCAGCAGAAATCATGGCTATTAACAGTAAAGCCTGCAGCAAACTCTCCCCAGAAGCTATGAGCTGCCTGAGGGTAGAGCCGCATCTGTCCCCATATCCTCCGTGCCTGGAGCCAGGGTGGACACTCAGTAATTATCTAGGAATGAAGGAGGTTAATGAATGACTGTTCAGTTGAATAGGCTTTTGGAGTTGGTTGAAACTTTCAGTTTCAACTTTTTGAGACAGAAGATAGGAAGTAAAGCTAAGATGTGAACCAAAATGATTCTGATGTGGCTGGACTTGATTAATACCATCACTGCTAGCAGTAAGTAAACAGCACTGAGTTTATAATCAGTGCTACTACAGCTATTAAACGCATAAAATCTAGTCCATATATTCCTATATATACTTCCTATATTCGTGTAACCTACCCTGTAATCTAATTATACCTGAAGCTTAATGTAATCATTCCAGCTCAGAATTTATTGAGCATCTTTTTTTTAAAGAATTTTTAAATTTTTTAAATTTAATTTAATTATTATTATTTTTTTTTGGCTGCATTGGGTCTTTGTTGCTGTGCGCGGGCTTTCTCTAGTTGCAGCGAGCAGGGGCTACTCTTCATTGCGGTGCGCGGGCTTCTCATTGCAGTGGCTTCTCTTGCTGTGGAGCACGGGCTCTAGGAGTGTGGGCTTCAGTAGTTGTAGCACACAGCCTCAGTAGTTGTGGCACACAGGCTCTAGGGCATGCAGGCTTCAGTAGTTGTGGCTCACGGGCTTAGCTGCTCCGCGGCATGTGGGATCTTCCCGGACCAGGGCTTGAACCCGGGTCCCCTGCCTTGGCAGGCGGATTCTTAACCACTGCACCACCAGGGAAGTCCTATTGAGCATCTTGTATGTGCCAGACGCTATGCTAGAAACGAGGTATATATAATTGGAAAAAATTGGTCACTGTCAATAAGGAGCTAAAAAGTCTGGAAGGGGTGACAGAAATATAAACAAAAACAAAAAGCAATCCAAAAAAAAAAAAAGCATTACATACAATAATAGAAGTAGGTACAAGGGAGAGAAGTAGAGCAAGGAGGGCTTAATGCTATATTTAGGGGCGAGGGAAAGCAGCATAAAGAGAACATCTGGGCAGAGTTTTGTTTGAAAGGGCAATTGGAGTTGCCAGTCAGATAACGTATGGAAGAGCAGGCCAGGAATCCAGTGAGGGAGCCCCATGGGCAGACATAGAAGTGAGAAGCAGCTTCACGTTTGGGGGAGTGAATAAGTAGGTGTCACACTGGAAAATGAGTGAGAAAAAAGAATGGAAGGTAAAGAGTTGAGGGTTGGGGAGAAACCAGATTAAGACGAGCCTTTGCAGCCAAGGAAAAACATGTGGACCGCATCGTGAAATCACTGGGGGACCACTGAAGGTTTTAGGCAAGGGGAGGTGAGGAGGTCAATTTTAGAAAGATCACACTGGCTTATAGACTTCCTTGATTACCGAGATTTCCGTCTCTAGACTCTGGGAGTATTTACTGCTTCCCTCAAGTTGCCACTGAGCCGTCTTGTCCTGTCACTTCTATGCCAGTTTTTTCGTTTTTTGGTTTTTCTGTTTTTTGAGGGGTTTTTTTTTTTTTGGCCGCGCTGCACAGCTTACGTGATTTTAGCTCCCAGACCAGGAATTGAACCCGGGCCCTAGGCAGTGAGAGTGCAAAGCCCTAACCGCTGGACCGCCAGGGAATTCCCTTTAGTATGCAAGTGTTAATTCCCTAATTTAACTTCACATACCGGGGGCCATGGATCATTTCTCAGGTTCTTTATTTTCCATGGATTTACCACCAGATTCTCAACTCAGTATCTGCATCCATGAGCTCTCTCCTGAACTCTGGACCCTAAAAGGCAATTGCCTCATCACTGTCTTCCCTTGGCTTTTTCACAGATAGCTCAAAGTGAGTTTGCCCAAGATTTACTCCATTGTCCTTCCTCTAAACCCACTCCTCCTCCCGTGTTCACTGCACAGTGAATGGTACCTCTATTCACCCAGTTGGCCTGAGCCCAGAAACCTAGAAGTCATCCTTGACTCCTCTTTAATTACCAAGTCTTACTGACCTTACTTCCTTAATATCTCTTAAATCGCTACTCCTCTCCACCCCAGCGCTACCACTGTGGTCAGCACCACCATCATTCGCTCTTGCCCCACCCAATCTGTTCTCCAGGCCACAGCCAGAGCACAGACATCTTCATGAAAAAATGCAACACTGATCGTATCTCTTTCTAGCTCAAAACCCTACAATAATTCCTATTGCCTTAAGATAAAGTCCAAACCCCTTAAAAGGTTTCCAACCCTTCATGAGTAAGCCCAGGATTCTCTCTTTAACCTTATCTCTCACCACTTCCCTCCCCCTACTCCACATTCAAGCCATTCTGAAATGCTTTTAGTTCCTCCAATATGCTATTCTCCCCTCTCTTCCCCTCTCTCTCTCTCTCTCTCTCTCTCTCTCTCTCTCCCCCTTCCTGCCTCCCTCTCTCTCTCCCTCTCTCAGCTTTCAGGTATATTGTTCCCCTTGCCTGCGACACTAGCCCATCCTTTACCCATTCTCTTTAATAACTGTTTAATCACATCTCCATCAAGACTTGATTCCATGAATACAGGATTGCATCTGTCTGATTCACCATATTCTAGTGCCTAGTAAAACGCTGCACATACACTAGGAGCTTAATAAGTATTTTATGAATTAATGAATATTGGGGTTCATTCTGAGTGGCTTTTAATTATCCTCAGACAATAATTTCAAGCTTTTATTCATCTGCTTATAATTGGAACAAAAGCTTCGACTAACACAAAATAAATATATTCTAGAGGACTCCATGCACACGCAGGAAGTTGGTGGAAGGTACACTCTGTCAGCAATGCTTTCCCCCTTTACCTTCTTACTTATTCATTGTTTCATGATCTATGATTAGACATGTGATATGATTAAAAATCTGAATCGATACTGGAATTGTACAATGTGCTAGGTTCAAAAATAAAGCAAAAGACAGAAAGAAATTTGAGCAAGGGAAGGTGGACTGGTCCAGCTCTGCACAGATAAATAAAACCAAGAATTTTCAACACAGTGAAGTAGCTCGGATTTCCCTATTATGCTGCGGAGGCAGGTGCTCTAAATAGATACAGTCCTTGTCCTTTAGGGATCTAGATTCCAGACTCTAGAATCTAAGATAGACAACACATGTCCAGGTCACATCAACACCTCTAACGTCTGGCACCCGAGGCTCATCATTTAAGAGCGATTCATATTCCAACTGCCATAGGTGGCTATTCTGAATGAAATCCGCCCCACGTGTGATGAGACAAAAAGATCCAGCCAAGTCTACCGTGCTGCTTTAGACAGACACATCATAGCTATTTCACTGCAAAACATACACAGTCCAGTCTGAAGCAGAGCTCAAGCATAACCAAAGAAGTCTTTGTTTATACAGTAAAACTGAAGGGTGGCAGGGAGTCTGATAAAACACCCCCTGCCTACTATCCAGCAAGGGGATAAATCTCCCAGGCCAGGCTGGCTGATTCCTGCACTATATTAAGTGCTTTCATATGGTGTGCCAGGAGGCACCTAAGGCAGAGTGTGCTTGATTACATTACTTGGTGACTAGGGCCCTGCAGACTCACCAAAGGAAGGAACGCAGGCCAGCACCGCACCGAAGCCTCTCCCTTTACCTGGGGCTCCCACCCCACTACAGAGGCTCCAGAGTGCTCCCAAGATGTGGAGGGCTTGCTTTAAGCAATTTAAACCTCAGCAAAGAGTAAGCATCTATAATCAGAGGCACTGGACCGAACTGTTCAAAGGAATTTGTTTTACTTTAGCCTACCCTGGTAATTATATGAAAATTTGTATACGTGGTTACTGTTCCTAGCAGAAAGATCAGACCAGGCTGCTAGATCATAAATATTCCAGAGAAGGCCAAATTGGTGGCAAGACTGGATAAGAGATTTCTGAACTTTCATTGCATTCCCAAAGAAACCTGGTGGCCCAGAGAATAAAGTACCAAAGCATCCAGGGGCTGTACTCTCTGTACAAGGTTCCCTGGCTATCTTCCTGGATGTCTTCCTTGGTTTGTCTTGGGATTAGGAAGCCACATTTCAATTTCCCACAAAGTATTACAGCAAAGGTTATCAAGCCGACACCAGACCACCATCATCCATCCATCTCATCTGTATCACAGCTCCAGACCTAGGTTCAAAACCTAGGTTCTGACCCCACTTGCAGCAAGATTTTAATTCAGTTGAGATCACGTCAGAGAAAGCTTAGGAACTGGGTCTAAGTGTCCTAAGATTCAAAGACTGAGAGGCCATAAATCATTCTGGAATCGACCCCAAAAGTCAGCAACCCCCAAGAGTATGCTCAATCCTGCACTGAGATAATCCCTGAGGTCAGACATGGTACCAAACTGCCTCCTCCAGAGCACGACTGGCTGCAGCTCTACACACACGCCCCTTTCCTCCTGCCACCTGGACCCCTACAGAGAACAAATCAGGGCTAATGGGGGCTTCTCCGCGTTACACCATCTTGCCATGGGACCAAGCCTCCTATCCAGAGAACTGAGGGGAATGAGAGAAACATGAAAGATGTTCTGATAATCTCAGAAATAAGCCGCATTGAGAATATGTAGTACTTCTTGGATAACTCTAAATTAAACCTTAGAGGGCTTCCCTGGTGGCGCAGTGGTTGAGAATCCGCCTGCCAATGCAAGGGGCACGGGTTCGAGCCCTGGTGCAGGAAGATCCCACATGCCGTGGAGCAACTAAGCCCGTGAGCCACAACTACTGAGCCCGCATGTCACAGCTACTGAAGCCCGTGCGCCTAGAGCCCATGCTCTGCAACAAAGAGAAGCCACGGCAATGAGAAGCCCGTGCACCGCAACAAAGAGTAGCCCCTGCCTGCCACAACTAGAGAAAGCCCACGTGCAGCAATGAAGACCCAACATGGCAAAAATAAATAAATAAATCTATTTTTAAAAATAATAATAAATTAATTAATTAAACCCTAGAGATAAATTCATGTATGGAACAGTCCCATATGACAATGAAGGCAAAGTTGATTCTTGCCCTGCTGCCACCATTGCAGAGGAGAGAATTATTTTGTCATTTGAAGTCACATAAACAAGGTCTGTTATTGTTGTTGTTTTATTACTTATAAGGAAAATTATTTGTTCGGATTTAAGATATTTGGCATATATATTGGTCATAAGAAATGAGTGTACATTTTAAAGAAACCAAACATGCTGTCAACTCCAAAATGAGCAGAACATAAGAAATTCCAATATACTTTGTTCAAATATGTTCTAGGCAGCAAATAGTTAAGTCTGAGATACATCCATTTAAAACTTTAAAAAATTCTCCCCATCAGTCTGATTAAAGCAAAACGACAAGGAGCAAACAGGAAAAAAAAGATGTATTTTACAATTGTTTTGCTTCAGTAGACAAGCAGGGAAAACAGATGAGAGAGGCTCTTCCTCTCTCCTCAGTGTAGTAATATTGGCTGCTTCTGGAGAGCATAATCTCAACCACCCAATTACAACACCAGCCGTCAGTCAAGACGTTTTGTTTGTTTCCATTACCTGATGGTGATGATCTTGAAATCAGAGTTTCCCATAACTTGGTCCACGGACCAGTCATCAAATCACCTGCGAAACTTGTTAAAAGTAAAGATTTGGCTCTCCACCTTTGTCCCACTGAATCACAATCCTCAGAACTGAGTTAGGTGTCCGAGTTTTTAATAAATACCCTAACTGACTATAACTTAAAGTCAGGGTTAGGAACCACTATTCTAAACAGTCTGACCTGAACTTGCTGACATAACTTTTGAGGAACTATTAGAAATATAATAAAAGTATTAAAAGAAAGAAATATGATTCAGTACAGCCATTTGATGGTTTTGGTTTGGCCATTTCATAACTGCATTAACTAAGAAACAAGTAGCCATGTACAGAATCTGTTTGGCAAAGACAATGACGTATCACTACTCCTGTAGTACCTTCACAAGCCATTTCTGGAGGCCAAAATATTAATGATTTGAATCTTAATTATCTGTATAGCATGTTAATATTTTCAAAGCCCATTCACAAGCCGGAGACCTCAAAAAATAGCTATCAGGAAGGAGAGTCAGCTAATGGAAAAGCTCCCACATGGCCGAGGTATAAAATATAATAAAATAAATTACAGATTCATGATTTCCAGATTTGTGGATCCCAGAGGGTAAGTTAAATTTATAAATAGGTACATGAAATGACTGTAGGATTCCTTTAAAGCAATGGTAAAAGCCAGATTCTTATTATGTATTTGTTGATTATTCATTCGTTTCATTGGTTCAGTTAGTTTTCTGTATTGCTTTTCTACACATTATTATAAGGTGATGTTATTACAGTTTTTAATCAAGCATCAAAAACATGCCTAACCACATACAATTAGACGTGTTCCCTTCTTACTTTGAAGAATAGTTAATTCAACTAAAATTTAGATTTATTATGAAAAAACATAGAAAGAAGGGCAATATACTCATTAAAGTAAAGGAGATTATCAAAGACATTCTCAATACAGTTAAAGAAAAACGGTATGTCAAACATTCCAAAAATTGCTTTTTATTGTATTTTTTTAAATATTGTGCTTTTAAAACATACATTTTTTCCCTGATTCAAAATCCTTTACCGTCTCTTGAGAGCACTCCATCTAGGAATGTAAATGTGGCAGCACTAGGCCTGTCTTCCCCTCACATTACTCTCTTAGCTTTCCAGTTTGTCTAGTTTCTATCCTAATCAGCTCTTCATGACTTTTGCATTGTGGCAAAACAGAACCTCATCTTCCATTTCACAATTTATGTACTGATTTCAAGTTTGGTCATGTTTCATATTTTAGCCTATTTCCAACAGTTGCATTTTTTCTCCCTGGGATGTTAAAATCAGTATGTTTGAAAACAATAGTGAGGAGCATACATCGTCTCCCCAGCCACCTCCAGTCAAATGAAACAAAAAGTGAATTCATATGGGTCTTCGTAAGCACCAAGGGGTCTCCTGTCCCATTACCCTTCCTTATTTCCTCCCCACACCCTCTGAGAAGAGCGATAAGAAGTCCTGGTTTAGGACGTCAGTATCTCTCCCGTCACTGAGTCTTTCGTTATAGTGAGAGAGGAAACAGAAAAGCACATCTAGGGTGCTTTGAATAACCAAATTTCTAGAACTTAATGATGCCTGTCAACCACCCCACTCTCTTTCCCCTCTTCCAAAACGAGGATTATGAGTGAATGTTATATAATCCTAGAAAAACATACTGTGTCGGGTAAACCCAACAGTCCAGAGCAGATGTGGAAGGCAACTACTCCCATTAAACATTTACTCTCTAAAGATTATGCCAACCCTAGCCTGAGTTTTGGCTTCAGAACAAGATACACTTTCAGACTGGCAGGACCTATCCACATGGAGCGACGTGATGCCAGGAGGAGAGACTGGGGAACAGCAGGCTTTCTAAAGAATTTGGATCTGAAGTAAAGAAAGACTGGAAAGGAAATCAACCCACTGCTGAGAAAACAAATAAATCCAATCAATCCAAATCAGAAGAACAATCAATGGAGGAAGGCAACGTGAAGCAAGGTTAGGCTGAACACTTTGTCTGAACCTCGCGATCAGTTCCAATTTATTACAAAACATAACAATATGAAGCATTCTATAACTTGAGCAGAAAATTGTTGCAGGACATGAAACACAGGATAAAGTTATGATTCCAAGACAAGGTTTATTTTCTTTACCATATTATTAAGTATGTATTAATTATTTGCTTTCTTTTTAAATTTTTAGTTAAAAGATCCCCTGATCCTACTGTAAGTTCCTGAAAAACAAACATTTGGCCTTTCATATCTGTACCACCGGCACTAGCATAGTAGGCATACCAGCTATGCAGTGAATTTCTGCTGAACTGACTGAATAAATGAACAAAGTTATATCTCATCTTCTCTTTTTCTGAAATGAATTAACAAACAGCATGAAAGCAAGCAAAAAAATGCATATGGTGAATAATTTAATCTTGCTAGCAAGACCAAATCTACTTAGTTAAATGAATAAAGACAGTGGTCTGCACAAGTATATATCGTACAGCACAGGGAATACAGCCAATATTTTATAATAACTTTAAATGGAGTATAATCTATAAGAATTTTGAATCACCTGAAAGTAACATAATATTATAAATCAACTATACCTCAACAAAAAAAGAATTAAAAAAAAAAGAGATAGTGGTCTGTACTGTATACAGATAAGACTAATTGTGTCCATACACTAATTGTTCAAAGGAAGAAAAATCTGGTGGGTGGCACCAGATCTCCCTCTTCTCTACACGTCTGCCAAGACTGTTTCCAGACTTCTCACTATCTCTTGCCCTTGATAGATTTATACTAAATATTCTTAAAATCATTTTTGACATTACAGAGCAAACATGTTAAGATTATAGTGGCCAAAACAACTGCGGTGAGGCTGGTGCAAGCTTGGCTCACGTGCAGTGCGGCAGCCTCTCAAGCACCTTCTGTTCCAATTTATTCCTCAACATCTGATTTTCACCTTGTGTTTAATCGTCAAAGTTGTCACAACCTCTCCTGGACGCAACTGGAGTAAAATATTGAAAAAAAACACTGTCACGGTTCCCTAGCAATACAGGAGGTTCTAGCCGAGGGCGCTGAGCTAAATGAGCCCTGGAGGATGCTACTTCCCACCAGTGGGTGCTCCACTCTAGCTGATCCCATCAAATGCTGGGGTCAGGACGGTGCAAGGGCTGCTACCTGGCCTGCTGGGCACAGAGCTTAGTTCCTCCCATCAGCATAACTGATCTGCAAAGCTAAGGTGAAGAACTGTACCACACCACTCTTCATAAATGGACATCCCTCATCAGGCCCATCTCTCTATTCTGTCCCCAACCTCCACCTGCACTCCATCCCCGTATCCTAGGAGGAAAAGATCTACGAGAAATGGTTGTAATCTACACACAAAGACCCAGAAGGTCACCTGACAATCGTGGCCTCTCAGAAGGCAAGAGAGTACTGAAAAACTTGCAGTTTTTGAGACTCCAGGTGTATTAAAATATTGAAAAAAAATGACTATTCCAAATGTTTTATTTAACAATTTAAATTGTTCAGTGAATGTCTTCTTCAATACTATTTCTCTATCCAAGAGTTAGTGGCTCCTGGAGATAATACAAAAAGTCTAAATACTGGTCCCTTTATGGTTTTCAGGCTGGTTTCAGTAGGCTTTCCTCAGAGCTCCCCTAGAGCCACGTCCAAAGTCCCTGAACCCAAGATACTCTTTATTTGCCTTCCTATGTCTTAAAGGAAGAAGCAGAAAAAGCCGTTCACTAGGAAGTAGAAAGCGGCTCCCCTAACTCTCTTTGTGCTCCAGAATAAGCAGAGGTGGGTACTGGCATATTCCAGATGTAGAAGATAAAGCCACCCCTCCCCCGATTCCCAGCACACACCACCATCTCCAGAAGCGTCTTGTTATTCTACGAACGGGATGCAAATCTAGATACATTTTCACTTTGGTTTAAAGAATAGGAGAATTTCTCAACGTTCAACTTCTGTGCTTGTTTTTTCTTTGGATGAAACTATCTCACTCTTTCGCCCCCTTCCCTCAGATCCTAAACGGGGTGAGTGCACACATTATGTGGCAATAAATTTAGATATGTCTGACCGAGAGAAATCTGTAGTAATGTGGTAACTTCAATTCAGGGTAATAAAATCTTCATAATAGTCCTCACTACTTCATCTATCTGGTTTACACAGCTTACTAATAGAAATTAGGTGGGTTTTTTTTACCTTTTTCCCACTTTTTCGGCCTCTTCTCCAATTTTCAGCTTTTACTTTAACTATACTGTTTAGCTAGAAGTTAAAATACCTTTGTGAAGGTGGTACCCAGTGCCATCCTAACTCAGAGAATTAAGGGGAATTTGTAGAGTCGTTCAGTAAAGTTCATACTCAGTGTGATAATGATCACAGCCAACGTGTATGGAATAAATCCAATTAGCACATGGGTACTTAGAGTTCATTCATTTAATATGAAGTGACATTTTGATAACTAAAGAATTGAGCCATTAACACTTTCTGGTTACAACCCGTCTGACAGATTCTCGGCATGAACTTCACTAACTGAGTTTTCAAGGACTTAGGTGAGGATTACTGAGGGGATGCATCCCGTGCTCAGTTTCTTCTGTAAAAGTGCTCTGGAGGTCCTGTGGAAATGGCTTCCTTTCTGGGAAGTATCTAAGAAAGTATGTTCAACAGTTTGGAAAAAGAAGAAAATTGTTCTCATTTGGGGGTTTTTTTTCTTTTGAAAATCACCATATTCAACCTTGATTAAAGAGTTCAATTGATTAGAACATTTTGGCAGTGTGCCTTTCAAATTAAAAAAATGGTACTCATATAAATATGCAATTTTAGGCCTTGACAGAGACACTGCAATCTCATTTGGGTATTAAAGGGGAGTAGGTTTTATTTGGTATTTTGAGAGATGCTATGACTGTTTGCTAAATGAGTGAAACAGACCAATGAACACTAGCAGAGCGAACACCTGCACTCCTGAATTTTGTTCCGGGCCCTACCTCTATGTACGCCTGCTTTGCTCTTGTTCTAGAACCCTCATTTAGAGTTCTTCATGTTCTGCCACAATATCACATCAACATTCTTTCTGTCCTCCATTCAGCTGTCTTATCCTTCTTCCTATAAAAAACATGGAAACACATTACAGACTAAAAGCACTATACAAATATACATTATTATTACAACTTAAGCCATAATGTGGTCCAAGAATATTAGGACCAGAAATTCTCAGAAATTTTCTTTAGATAGAAAATTCCAACTTTCTAGGCCAGGTACCTATACAGAAATTCACTAATACTTCGGATGAAAAATGTTAAAAATTGTACTCTCGTTTTGAAATTATGGGGGAAAAGGAGACTGAGCATAACGTTTTAGGTTCTTACAGACATGAGCACAGGAATACACTGAGTAATGTATTTTTTACTCCTACAACTTTTATCATCAAAACAACTCAAAACCACTCTGTTGTCTTATGCCTGTATGTGGAAAAAATAAAGAAACACAAGAACTGAATGTCAAAGCAAAACAAGCACGAGGGAGTTCTAATCCTAAACTTGTCTGCAGTTCACAGTCTACACTAAAACATTTTCTTTTACAAACGTTTCTCGGCTTCTCCTTTTGTAAAGAAACAAAATCACATCTTTTGGGTCAGCCACTAGCTCTGCGGAGTAAAGGTCCTACATAAATCAGTCTTACAATAATCTACGCTTTAAAAAAAATCAAGTTAACCATGTTTAAAAATTAAAGGATGTTTTTCCATATTAAATGGTCCCAGTAGCCAGGCTAAGCACTACAGCAGCTCTTACATTCCCTCAAAGATTTACCACCAGCTTCTTTTCCCTTCTCCAGCACAGTCTTGCTTTAGTCTAGCAGTAACCTAAGGTGGAAAGACAGTGGGCTTTGAAGCTGACACTTCTTGGCTACATTTCCCATTCTGCCGCTTCACAACGCATGGGATGTTCAGGAAATTCTCTTAGCCTCAGTGTCCTTAATTGTACAATAGCGACGCTAATACCCACACATTGAAGATGGCTGGAGTATTAGATGAAATGAGATAGAGTAAGTCCCCTACATACAAACCTTCAAGTTGTGAACTGTCAAAGATACGACCATGCTACTACCCAGACGTCACTGGATGGTTTTTTCAAAAGAGTAGATAGAATAGAATCCAGCAAGGAACCAGAACCTGTGCCATCCACGTCAGGCGTGAGTGACATTGCAGCTTGCCCTCTGTCTCCTATTGCTGACCGTCCTTCAGCTCTACCATCCCCCACCCCCCTCCCTCCTCCAGTCGGTAACTCTTCTTGCCTGTTCACTCGATGCCAGCCCCTGGATGCCAGCTGTTGTACTGTACCACTGTACTTCTCAAGGTACTGTACACTGTAAGATTAAAAATGTTTTATTTTTTTAGTTTGTTTTTTATGTATTATTTGTGTGAAAAGTATTATAAACCTATTACAGTAAAGTACTATATAGCCGACTGTGTTAGCTGGCTACCTAGGCTAACTTTGTTGGACTTACAAACAAACTGGCCTTACGAACATGCTCTCGGAACAGAACTCGTTCGTATGTAGGGGACTGGCTGTATATAAACACCAGCAGCCAGGATCAGCTACATAATTTGTGGGGTCCAGTGCAGAATGCAAACACAGGGCACCTTGTTCAAAAACTACTAAAATTTTCAAGATGGCAACAGCAGAGCATAAAACCAAGAGCAGAGCCCTTCTGAGTGTGGGACCTGTGGTACTGCATGGGTCACACACTTGTGAAGCTGTCCTTGCCCAAGAGCATTGCAAGTATTCAATAAATGATAGGTATTATTAAAGTGCTTACTTTGATATGAACTTTTAACTTTTCAGAGTGTTCACAGAGAGATGGTTTTCCCAATGGGGACACAACCCTCAGAGAATGGAAATGTCATTGAACAACTGCTGGAAAGCCACTGAATGTCTCTTGGCCCAAATTTTCTCATATTCAGAACAGATGTTAATTCAGGGAAGAGGTTTTCAAACTATGCTTTGAAGCTATGCTCTGAAGAATCCTTGTAGTTCCCTCAAAGACACAAAGGGCAGGGAAGAGGGGGCAAGCCAAGTGGGTCACTTTTTTTGAAACAGAGTGACTATGTTTGACTTTGTTACCTTCGTTTGAAAAAACTGAGTTACATGAAAATAAATGAAAACTACTGGATTTGTTGAGCTTGCAGTCTTCCCAATTTTAAGTTCTGTGCTCTATAATTGTTGTATCTTCACAACAACCTTAAAAGTAGAAGGATAGATAACACCACTTCCATTTGTTAAAGAATGTACAGAGTTTCTTTCCTGGGCTGCCTCTCTCCTCTCCAGCTTCCAGAAATTATTTCCTTTTAAGGATACTCCCTTTCTAGCTCCTCAAGAAACCCACCTCCCTCTGAGGTGACTATAGCGTTAACGCGACCACGGCAGAGGAGGGAAGAGGGTTACCAATGGGGATGAATTAGACGCCAATTCAATATAATAAGCCATGTCCCTCATTTCTACTCACATTGTGCCTCCTTTATATCCAACATCTTTCTCCCAAACCTGCAGTTCCCTTTCTTCAATCCCGCTCCACAAAGCACCCGGTTGCTATCGGTTCTTTCATGTAGGAGCTCACACTATGGAACCACAAAGCCTGGGGCTGAATCTCCCCTCTACCACGTTCTCATTGGTGACCTGGATGGAGAACCCCTCCGGCCAGAGTTTTCTCATAGGGTTATTATAAAGATTAAATGCATGAATATGTATAAACCACTTGGAACAGTGTCTGGAACACAGTAAGTGCTTTCTAAGTGTTTATTAAATAAATTAATAACAAATTGTATTTACTTCCTACCTCATGTGCCCCTTCACCTCCATCTTTCAAAAGCTTGGCCCAAAGGATCTCACGAGCAGAGGGGAGGGCTGGAACAGGGGGCCAGGACAGGAGGAGCGCTCAGAGCCTGCTGTCATTCGCTAAGAACACACCTCCCATCACAGCCATTGTTTCTGTCTGGAAGGGCCAGTTATAGAACATTCCAAATTTACTTGTCCTTACTCCATGCTTCACACCATCCACATAAACGTGTGATGAAGTAAAAATAAGTTGCTGAGGTCAGCCTCAACTTACAAATGACTCCTATGCACCAAGGTCACCTGTGTCCTCCTTCACTGCCCCATGCTTCTTCCCAGTCACGAAAGCTGACACCTGGCTTGCGATGCCAGGGAAGCCCTTATAAACTAAAGCAATGAGAAGATTTTTTTTAAATCCCATGGGTACAGAATTAGAAGGAGAGGAAATATAAAAAGAACAGACTGATCCCAGGAGTGAGCGCTCAGTTAGGGGGCCACTGTTATTGTCCCCCCACTAAAACCACCACCACAAAAAGGGAACCGCGTCCCGGAATGTTGGAAATGTTTGACTCTACTTGCTTATAAACAGTCTACAATTCCTACATTAAGAAGTTCATTTGAGTTCAACTCTAGTTTTTAAAATAAGACCTTCACTCAACAATATAAATGGAAGTAATGGCCACGTGTCAGAAGCTATTCTTGGCTCTGGGAACATGCTGGCCACTAAAAAGTCCATGCCCCCACGGAACTCATATTTAGGGAATTAAGGGGCCATCGGGCACTCACATTTTAGTATGTGTGGTTAAAGCCACTGACATTACATATATCTTGATTCCTAACTTTATCTGGAGCATAGAGCAAAGAGCGCTTTGGAGAGAATCCAGATGCATCCTGACCCAGCACACTGAAGAAGAGGATTATAGTGGAACTCAGCGCGGCAAGACAATGGGAGAAGTAGAGAAACAGAACAAAAGGTCAAAGAGGACTAAAGACTGACTTCTTTTATCTTTGCCCTTTCAGCCGAAAGCCGAGTCTCCTCTTCCCATACCACAAGATATCTGTCTCAGTTTGCTAGGGCTGCCATCAGAGTATCACAGGCTGTGTGGCTTAAACAATAGATTTCTGGAGGTTAGAAGTCAAAGATCAAGGGTCAGCAGGGTTGGTTTCTTCTAAGGCCTCTCTCTCCTTGGCTTTTAGATGGCTGTCTTCTTCCAGTATCCTCACACGGTCTTCCTACTGTGTGTGTCTGTGTCCTAATCTCCTCTTCTTATAAGGACACCACTCATTCTGGATTAGGGTCCACTCTAACGACCTTATTTTACCTTAATTACCTCTTTAAAGGCCCTGTGTCCAAATACAGTCACGTTCTGAGGAACTGGGAGTTAGAACTTCAACATATGAATTTAGGAGGACACAACTCAGTCCCTAACAGTCCTCTCTCTACTCTGAAGATCAAAACCAAGAAAATACTATAGTGAGACTTCACCAAGCCTTAAACAGATCCAACCAGATTTTATAAACTATTTTGTGGGAAAAATATGCTCTAATTTCCAAATAAGCAAATTAAAAATAAACTCTTAGAGTATCAATTTAGTGGACCATCTGGAAATTGTCATTTTTCTTACCCTCCTACAATGAGGCTTTCGTTGTTTGAATGAAACCTAACCAAGCAGGATCTGACCACTTGAGGACAGAATTTCTCCTCTTGAAAAAGTTTTGACACCTTTACATTCAAAATAAAGATCTTTCTGGTCAATTAGACAGGTTTTAAGCATTTCTTTATTTACAGATATTCCATTGCTTTTACAATGGTGATTTTTAAATATGTTTCCTGATGAAGGGACCACTCACAGGAAGAGCATCACTCCTGCTTGAACACAGGCTGCATGCTAACTTCATTCTTTCTGGCTTCACAGGTTAAGTTGGCATATGTGTGACTTTAAACCAAGCAAAATTCCTAACTGTAGAACTTAATTTTAGTAAATTTTATGACAATTGGAAAATTCTGGCAAGTCATCACAGATGCTTTACCCCTCAAGGGGACAATGGCGTCAAGGGGGCAGCAAGTATTATCCAATCAAACTGGGTAATTCTAGTTTATTACCTAAGAAGCCTCTCTGTAGTTCCCTTACAATTCTGTTATTTTAAAAACCTCATGCTCTTGATTATAAGTAGATTACTAACTCACTCTATGGAAATGCATATATTCTTTTTTTAATTTTTTTAATTGAAGTATAGTTGATTTACAGTGTTGTGTTAATTTCTGCTGTACAGCGAACTGATTCAGTTATATATATATACACACATTCTTTTTTGTACTCTTTTCCATTATGGTTTATCACAGGATATTGAATACAGTTCCCTGTGCTATACAGTTGGACCTTGTTGTTTATCTATCCTATATATAATAGTTTTGCATCTATCTGCAGCTGATGTTTTAAATGCTGAATTGTAGCCACTAAATTTTCGCAGGCACTTGAAGGTTTATAAGAGGCAAAGCAGACTGGCCTTGGTGTCTTAGTCTTGGCTCTACTACTTTCAGTGAAGCCTTGAAAAAGTTCCTTACCTTCCCCATGCCTGTTCTTCCATAAAATGGAAATGGTGACTGTAGCTGCCTTGTAGGGCTTTGGAGAAGATTAACCGTGATGGACACATGTAAAGCACTTAATACAATGTCTAGCATGTAAGTATATAGTAAATTGCAGTTACAATTATTAGTAGTAGCACACAGGCTTTATAAAAACCCTGTGAAGTAGATACATACTATCATGTCCACTTTCAAAATGAAAAAACTGAGCCTTGGAGAAGCTATCACTTGCCTAAACCCAAACAACCAATAAGGAACATTCTCTAACTCCAGACCCTGGAATTTACACTAAACCAAGATAAATTACAAGTGTTGATGAAATGTTTTTAGATAAATTGGCACTTATGCCTTTGTCCCTCCCCCCTCATTTTCACTAGCAATTCACATCCATGTTTGCTTCCAAAAGCTAACTGACATAAACATATAAGTAAATTATTCATGGCTTGTATCACATATAGACTATAAGCAATATTTACTAATAATCAATACAGGTACCTCTTTGATACGTATAGTCGTTGAAGAAACTAGCAACTGTGTTTTCACTATGAAAATTAATTCTTGCCAATTTCAAATGGAAAACAAATTGTTCAAATAAAGGTAAATGTTATATAAAGGCGTTGTTCAATGTGTTCTTCCAAAAATATCTCAGGATGATTTCAGGAAGCAATATTTGGTCACAAAGTTTTTAATTTGAAAATATGAAGAAAATTAAGAATAATATCTATCTTTTAGTGCGTGATCTTAAGCCTTTAATTTAATGTTAATTGGTGAATAAGAAACATATATTAACGTTTATTTAAATAATAAACATCTTCAAAAAGAATTGGTGAATATTCTGGATTACAGAATATTTTCAATTCAGTTTTGTTTCTTTTGGGTCCACATTAACTCCAAGGAGGCTACAAAATAATAATTTGTTGAGTGCTTATTCTATATCAAACACTTTATTAAATATATTAACCTGGTGGATTCCCCACAACTGCCCCAGGCATTAAGTACTATTATTATCCCATTTTACTGATGAGGAAATCAAAGCACAGGGATTCTGTAACTCGTGCAAGGACCAACAGCTGCTAAATAAAAGAACCAGAATATGAACTTAGATCATCTGGCTCCAGAGTTTACTCTCCTAAGTGGTACTTTACACGAATCGAGTACTCAACTGACAGTATATAAATAGATTCTGTTAATGGGCTTGAAAACAATCTGTTTTAGTAGGTTAAGCAATGACTATGCGATAATTAATTACACATTTTTCCTTAATGCAAGGTCAGATCTCAACTCAGCAAAATTTCCACCAAAAAAGGAGAGTTCCTAACATATAGTTCATATGAGAACACTCCACATTATTATTAAGATTCTATTATAGATAAAAGTCAGAAAAATTCCAATTTTAAAACTTTTTAACCTAAAGATTCAAACATATATTGAATGCAAATAGGGGGAGAAAAGAATGTTTCATGTGGCTTTAACTCAGTTTGCCTCAGGAAAAGTCTCTGCTACCTCAAACAACCCAAATATGTAAACTGGAGCACTTGCCATCGTTTTCATTTTGAGAGAATTCTCCAAAACCCACTAACCTCACTTTTCGTCTTTTCCCTAATATGAGAGATGTTGTGCATCCCAAAGTTGTTTGGAAATATATGGGTGATATAAAGATGTAGCACTGCATGCTTTCCTAATTTCACTTTTACAGTCACAAAAATCCACCTGGTTATTCATATAAATGTTTACCTATTCCTTTCGCACTGATGTTATGTTTCGAACTGCATGGTGATTTCCAGGTAGCCTGCTGTGACATCCCAGACTAGCCGTCAAGACTAGGGATGGGGTAAGGACATGGGAGTGGGCGCCATAAACAGATGAGCTGTGATGCAGAGCTCACCCTCATTACCTGCAACATCATACAGCATCTATTAAAACCTACTTCTGAGACTGCAGCTTGTAGTAACCTTAACAGAAATAACTGAAAATATATGCTTTGCATACAGAATTTCTCTAAATAGAGCACTTTTAAATTGGTCCTTGGGGTATCAGAGGATTTTTTAATTTTGTCTTCATAACTGTGTTCTTTCACAATTCACTAGCTTTGTGTCTTCAGATGCTAATTTCTTTTTCTACTGGAAAAGTTAATAGGCACCTCTACTTACAGTAGATGGTTCTTTTTAAAAAATAAAATAAAAATAAAAAGTTGAGAGCATCTGGCCAGATATATCAGATCTGATAGTTCACATTTTAAATACCTGTTATTTTTTATTAATTTATTCAGGTAAAAATAATTCTAATCCTGGTAACTTAATCCCCTTCTCTTCTGAAATCTTCATAAGGTTTTTATGGGAATAGATATTAAATATAATCAGTTGTCATAGTCGTATGAACACTTTTTCTTTTTCAATATAAGCAACATGCCCCAGTCATAACAGCTGAAAAAACAGAGATTCACTTTGATTTATATTTAGCACTCTCTATCTTAGCCTCTAGAAACCCTGTTAACTCCCTTCCATTACTGCAATGTTTATTTTTTCATGGCTTCTGCCCAGGCATTTGAGTTTTAAGCTGGTACATGTGGTATTTTTCCATTTTGGAATAACTTTATCATATCTTGAATGCTTCTCAATGCATACCTAATTATTCTTTTTTTGAGAGTGGCTTCCTCCTTTTGGCTGCTCCTGAATCGAGATGGGAATCAAGACGGGAATATGACCACAGGCTTGGGTTTGGAATTTTCCTGGGGGGAACCAGTGTAGTAGTCAAAATAAGGGGTGACTGAATGAAAATTACTCGTGCCTCATTGTGATAGTTCCTGGATCACAAAAAGCAAAGGTTAAAGCCGATTGAGTTTTTCCCTTTCTTAAATCGTCACTCAATAAACGACTCTTCAGGGGCTTCCCTGGTGGCGCAGTGGTTGAGAGTCCGCCTGCCGATGCAGGGGATATGGGTTCGTGCCCCGGTCCAGGAAGATCCCACGTGCCGCGGAGCGGCTGGGCCTGCGCGTCCGGAGCCTGTGCTCCGCAGCGGGAGAGGCCACAACAGTGAGAAGCCCGCGTACCGCAAAAAAATAAATAAATAAAAATAAACGACTCTTCTGGGCTTCGCAGCTTCCACTTTGTGGACACAGACCACCTGGGTCGTATACACAAGATAGAGCCTTTGCAAGCTTTGTGTGGAACTGTAGGAGCTGCTCTGAATCTTCGAATATACCTTTTAACCCATGATCTGTGAATGCATCTCAGGGTGACAAAAGTGCAAGGAATAAGACTGTAAGGTCCTTCAAACCCACCTCCCTCCAGGTCCACGGAAGACCCCAAAGAACAGCACCACCGCCATTGATGAAGCACCCACTATATGCTCGTCCTCACAATAATCCATCCCACGGAACAGGAACCCAAAGGTTCGCACAGGTTAAATAAATAACATGTGTAAAATTACTTTGTAAGAAGGCAGAGCAGGATTTGACTCAGGTGCATCGTGAAGTCCCTTTTTTCTACCACTCTCACTCTACACCTCTCACCACCTAAGCACTGAGAGAATGAGAAGAACCAAAAGCTCCCAAAATACTAGCCCGGGAAGCACTTCCCTCTGAGCCATCCAAGCTTCGGATCCCAAAACTGAAGCTTAATGATTTTTAAAAATAAATCTGCTTGAAAAAGCAATGCCCTTTTGGAAATCAGCCGCAATCAAAGCCCACTGGAAAAGTCCAGCATTACTCAAGAGTAAAATATATTTTGACCCATTCATTCCACCAGGGCCCTTCAGAGCACAGTAAACTCCAACTCTATACGTACTGGGGTGGCACCAAGAAGTTTTAAGCAGAAGAGTGACGTGAGATTCGCCTATCAACTAGATGCCTCTTCATGCTGCATGATACGGATTTGAGGGGCGCAAGACTGGAGGGTAGGAGACATGTGGGAGCCCCTGTAGAAGTCAAGTTCAAAGCTAATGGCAGCGTGAACCAGGATCGTGGCAGTATAAAAAGCAGGAAAGATAAATTCAGAAACATATGCAAAGTTAAATAACCAAGCATTTGGAACAGATCAGAGGGGTAAGGGACAGGTAGTAGAAATGGGAAAAAAAGGCTAAATTAATTTAAATGCATGCCACTGTTTTGAAGAGCAATGCAAATAGCCCCACCTAAATGCAAATTTAAACCCCAGATGGGCAAAAACCCTCCCCACAAAAATAATCTTTAACTGCTGAAATTTCTTCTAACACCCCAATTTTTTTTAATTAATTTATTTTTTGCGGTACGCGGGCCTCTCACTGTCATGGCCTCTCCCGTTGCGGAGCACAGGCTCCGGACGCGCAGGCTCAGCGGCCATGGCTCACGGGCCCAGCCGCTCGGCAACATGTGGGATTCTCCCGGACCGGGGCGCGAACCCGCGTTCCCTGCATCGGCAGGCGGACTCTCAACCACTGCGCCACCAGGGAAGCCCCCCAGTTATTTTTAACAGTGTAGTTATTTCAAGTTTTACTGTGAATTAGGCTCCTGCTGAATATTAATATCCATGATTTATAAACTCCAAATTTATCCTTTATGCTTCACATAATTATAATCTTGCCATTTCCAGAATTATGCTCCTTTTGGAAGTTTTACATTTGAAAATTACACTCAGTTAACGTGCAAAAGGATAAGAGAAGCCATTCTATGCAATGACAGCCTTTATATCAACTAGAGGAAAATGCCTTTCTTCAGTTGTCGACTTCTAGAAAAGAATCTCCCATGGCATTTGCTCTCTTAATGACAATGGGAAAATCATTTTTTGCAACACACAGCTGCGCTTTAGGAAGAGTGGATTTATAACTTCAATGATCCCGAGTCTAGAGTTAATGGTTTGAGGGCCACGGGAACAGCATTAGCCGCACTCAAAGATGAAGTAAGAAAGTGACAGCGTTCAGGAAGGCCTCTTTGGCCCTCAGAGCCCAATTTTGCTCTGTATCTACCATGGTAGTCTGTAAGTCAAGTTCTGAAAATAAGGGGACGTTTTTTTCAATAGAAAAAATAGCTTCAAACTTAGTATAATTTTGAGACCTTTTTACCTTTCTGTAGTCATGAACAATCAACTGGCTCTCAAATTCCAGAGGTGTTCAGAACTTTCTACATTAGCATGTAGTTCAGTATAAGAAACTGTTCAGTACTTTTAAAATATTCTCCACACCAATTGAGTTAGCTTCCTTCCAATTTGGACCTTAAGGCTCTTGAGTTCTGCATGGTAATAAATGCACTGCCTGTGTTTAGCTAGAGTATTATGTTCTTATACAACATAAACTCTGCCCACCGTATGTGTACCCACAATGACGTGAAGGGTGAGGAAGCACAGCTTTAGGGTCGGTTGGTTCTGAGTCACAAGTCTGCAATGCCACGGTCTTCACTGACATTTGTTACACATTGTCTACGTGGCTGATTTCAAACAGATTTTGAAAAAGTGAAGTTTGAAGAGCTAGATAACAATTTATATTTCCTCCTACCCATTTCTATAAGGGGCCCAGACACCTGGCTAATGTCATAATATGTGTTCTCCAGGCAGACAAAATGAGAAGTCAAATGACCTGGAGTTTGTACCTCAGAGTAAGAAACAAATTAAAAACTTGGAATTCACAAAAAGAGAGCAATTAGAAGTCAAAATAAAGGATCCACGTGTAATCGAAGCATGATTCAAAGGCAAGGCCTCTTGGGTGGGCCCCACCAATTTGGGATGTTTTAACATACTAAGCCCTATTGGATCAACAATTCTCACCTGACTCGGGCCAGGTGCGTCTCCTTCCCCCTTCTCATATCTAAGAGTTCCTGGAAGGGGAGGCTGGGCGGGGAATCAAGGGGAAAGGTCTCCCAGATAGTCAAAGTTGAGTCTCCAGTTCAGTCATCACGGCCTGGCTGCTGCCATCTGACTTTTAATGCTACTATTAGTTCCTTAGGCCTGTGAGTTAGAGGTTTTGACTTATTTCTCAGGATGTCTTCAGATGTAAGTCACAAAAAAGACCAAGTACAAGTGGTCAAAACTTCTCTAAAAATAGAGAATTAAAACACCAACACTGATGGGCAGGAGGGGTGAACATAGTGCATAAAAGAAATGTAAATGGTCTTTAAATATATGAACACAGAAATGCAATTAAAACTATGCTGAGTAACCATTTCTTACCTATCCAATCCAACAGTTTGACAGCACACTTAATCATACAGAGAAGAATCATTTCAAGTGACCTTAAAACACAGAAGTTTGACTATCCTTAGTGGAGTACATTCTAAAGACCAAAAAACAAATTATCTTAAACTATTTTCAGTAATCATATTGATCAATATCAGTTTTGCTCATATGAAATTATTACAGATATGTAGTATCTGTAATTATATTAGTGTCATGGTGAAATAAACTTTTCAAAACAAAAGACAGCAAAAACAAAAGTATTCCTAAATTTGAAATAGAATTAAATATAAACTCATGCTTTATTTTCTCTTTAAAAGGAAATATGTATTTCGTAGCTCTATCCACTGAAAGGACCAGGAAACAATGATCAATCCAGGAATAATAAGTAGCTTTCAGCATCTAGATTTTGGCCCTTGAATACCACTTCCCACTAAAAGGAACATAAGATCATTAGAAAACTGTCTGACTCTAGACTGGGGCAGGAAATGTATGAGGATGGAACATCTTTTATCCTAGAATCAAGGAATTTGTCACAGTGTACTGGGGTCTTGTCTAAAGGACTCAACAGCAAAAGTAAAGGACTCACTACCCAAAGATGAGACAAACTGGGCAGCAGAAGGAATATTAACAGCAATGAATTGCTACACCTTAAACATGTTAAATAGCCATGAATCCATAATAATACGGTTTTCAAAAGGAAAAAGGGGAAAACCTCACTGGTCCCCTTTGGTGAATGCCAAAGAACCAAATCATTATTCTTAAAACTAGCAAATGAAAGAGAAAAGAAAAAAAAAAAAAACAACCAAGAATTTACCGTACTTTTCCTCTCTGAACTGTGCCTTAGGTTAACCAGATACATGATATAGGGAAGTTTTACCTTTTAGATGGATTCAAGCTCATAAATAAGGAAGGAATGATAGAACTGGAATATCAGCATTTTGCTAAAATCTAATAAAATTAGAGATTCAAGTTATGGTCATTGATAGCCGCTAACACTATCAGGTGAAAAGCTGATGGATAACTTTATAATGTATGGTCAGACTGATAACACCTGAACCTACTTATCACTCTTAACATCACACAAAAAGAGAGATAACCATGTACCTCTTGATCAAAGTAGTTTTGTGATCTATGTTAAATTTTTTCATAAAAGAACCTGAATGAGTAAAGGGTCTAACTACAAATTTACAGAAAATACCAAGGACAGAAAAAACATGTTAAATGACACCACAGAAACGCATTCAGAAAAATCTGTAATGTAGGAACTCCTACAGGACAAATGAAACAAGTATCTTCAACAAATAAATTGCAAGGAAAAAAAGGTGGATATGCTTAAAGATTAAGAGAGATGTGCAGACTATATTTGTATCATGTTTAAACAGTCCAAATATAATAAACTATAACCCACTAGAAAATCAGGGAAATTTGAACGCTGACAGGATAGCTGATAGTCATGAACTGATAATTATTAATAATAAGTGATGGGAACACGAGGGTTTATTACACTAGTCTTTCTTTAAGTAAAAAAAAAAAAAAAAGCTTTAGATAAGGCAATATCCAAATAAGATATACATATGGCCAGTTAAACACATGAAACAATGCTCAATATCATTAGCCATAAGGAAAATGCAAATCAAAACCACAATGAGATTCCAAATTATTTAGGGTGGCTACAGTCCACCTAATTATTTAGATTCCAATCTAATTCCAATTAGAATTCCAATCTAATTCCAATCTAATTATTTAGATTCCAAATTATTTAGCCATTTAGGGTGGCTACAGTCAGAAACTTAGAAAATATCCAATATCCAGTATCCAATATCCAATTTAGATTCCAATATCCAATATCCAATATCCAATTTAGATTCCAATATCCAATATCCAATTTAGATTCCAATATCCAATATCCAATATCCAATTTAGATTCCAATATCCAATATCCAAATATCCAATATCTAATTCCAATCTAATTATTTAGATTCCAAATTATTTAGCCATTTAGGGTGGCTACAGTCAGAAACTTAGAAAATATCCAGTGTTGTCAAGAATGTGGAACAATTGGAACCCTCATACACTGCAAGTAGGACTGTAAAATGGTGCAGTCACTTTGGTAAACAGTTTGGCAGCTCCTCAAATGATTAAACGTAGAATAACCATCTGACCAGCAATACACTGCTAGGTATATACACAAAAGAACTGAAAACATAGGCTCACACACAAACTTGTGCACAAATGTTTATAGCAGCATTATTCGTAATAGCCAAAGTGGAAGCAGCTCTAATGGCATCGACTGATGAATGGATAAATAAAAAGCAGTATATCCATACAACAGAATATTATTTAACAATAAAAAGGAATGAAGTATTGATACATGCTACAATCTGGATGAACTTTGAAAAGATTATGCTAAGTGAAAGAAGCCAGTCATAAAAGACCACGTAGTGAATTATTTCATTTATATGAAATGTCCAGAATTGGCAAATCTATACAGACAGAAAGCAGAACAGCAGTTGGCTAGGGTTGAGGTGGGGTGGGGAGTGAGGAAAAATATTGGGAGGGAGATGGTGACTGCTAAAGGGTAGGGGCTCTCTTTTCTGGAGTGATAAAAATGTTGTAAAATTGATTGTGGTAATGGTTACTCTACTCTGTGGGTATACCAAAAACCACTGAATTGTATACTTTAAATGAGTTAATCATATGGTATGTGAATTCTATCATAATAAGTGTCAAAATAATAATAATAATACAGTGATGGCCAAAACCAAGTGGCTTAAACAATAAGGAATCATTTTTTCTCAACTAAGAAGTTCAAAGGTAGGGTGTTTCTAGGCTTGGTTAGTTCAGTGGGTCAACAGCAACATTAAGGACACCAATTCTGTTCTTTGTTTCTGTTCTGACCTGCTAAGGTGGCACTCTGTCCTTAAGCTTAGTCCCCTGATGACCGAAGTATTTTTGCAGCTGTTCCACAGTACCAGAGACAACCACAGCCAGAGGAACAAGAGACTGACTCCTTCCTGAATCTCTTTTTGAGAACAAGGAAACATTTTCCAGAAACTTGCAACACACTTCCCCTTAACTCTCAGAGTCCAGAAGTGCATCTTATGCCATGCCTTGACTGATCAAAAGTCAGGGAAAGGGAACCATGGAAATGCCTAGATTATCAGCCTTCAAACTGAGGGTATTAGAGTACCGTTAACGCTGTGGCTACCTGAAGTCTCCTCAAGGGTAGAGTAAGAACAGATAATTTAAAGCAATGTCCAAATCCCCATATCCATATGCTTTCTTTTCTAAGAATAGGCTAAGTCTTTCACTATCTTTTCACACTATAAAAGAGAGGAATACTTCTCATCCATCCTGAATTTTTATACAGTATAATGCTCTGATATGTTAAAGTATCAGGGTCACCAAACACTGGGGCATTTTGAAATACCAAGGTAGGTGTTAAGAAAGTAAATTACTCTGATAACTTGCAACTAATCCTTCTGCAAATCAGACAGCAATCCTTCACTTTTAATAAAATTGAAGAGGGACCTAATCAAGTTGTCAGCCAATCATTAAAAATAATTCTTAATGATAGATCACAACTGATTTTTGGCCTATAACTTAGAAGGTTAGGAGTTCAAAGAAGCTATAACAAATTCCTTCCTTTCCTATCTACTTATTATGTGAACAGGATTTCACAGAGTTCACATCCAGACAAGTGAAAAACGGGAATAGAATTGATGCTGAACTGTGTGTCTCATATAGCAATAAATAATATGCATTCTGCATGAACTAACTGAAGGGGGAAAAAGCCCCATCCATCTCATTAAGAGATGCATTCCCAATAAAACTGTACGTCCTAACATTTAGCAAGTATTTATCAAAACTTGTAATGCATTTATGTTGTTTTGCTCAACTGTGATAACTCAATCCAAAGGAAACTATTTAACACTTAAAAGCCTTATGTTCACAGGAAACATTACAAATGTTTTAAATTTAAATTTATATACACATTTTGTTGCAGAGAAATATAATAGGACAATCAATAAAAGACTTTCAAGCATAAAAATAAATTACATAAGGATAAATTCTGGGGGAAAATTGGATCAGAAATGAAAGTCTGAGAAGGAAACAAAGTACATTTCCTTACAAAGAGGAGTTTCTGTACTTTTTATGGGTGATGGTTGGAATCAAATTGCTACATTTGATTCTGTTGAGTATATTGACATTTTAGGATAGAACTGCAACAGTCCTAAAATGTCAATGTTTTCCATATGCAAAAAATTACATCCATTGTGACTCACGCATCGTATGATTAAAAAATTTAGATATAAAATTGTAAATGTGTAAAGAGGTACATGGTTTTCAAAGCTATTTTGAGGAGATATGAGTAGAAATGAAGAAAAAGAAGAGCACTGACTTAGGCCAAAGAAAATTCATCACTAAGCCTGAGGAGGGGCTCCACCTCTGCTAAAGGATATGGCCATGAGAAAGGAAAATGCCTGAAAATATCAGGGTTCTCTGAGGAAGGCGGGAACGGGAAAGAGGAACAAAGTCTTCTTACATAAGTAGAGTTTCTGTCCACCTATCCTTGACCTACAATGCCCTGAGGCAGCTGCCGAGGCCTCGAGTTCCTTGCCATCTACCACCAGACTCTGCAGCGCCCATGTATCTCCAGCTGACATGAGCAGGTAGGTGGGGATCCCATGACAGCGGGGCTGGGATAAGGTTCTTGCCAATTTATCTCCCGGGTTTCTAAGAGGGTCTGAATCTCAAGTATTATGAGTCTTTCAGTTTTACCCCCCAGAATCTCATTTCCAGGTGCAAAACTGCTCAGACAGGCTGGGTGGACTGAGTTTATGTGTTGCCCAAAACTATACCTAGAATCATTGCTTTTTGGGTCATCAGTTTTGCCACAAAGACTATACGAGTGCTGTCCAATATGGTTGCTACTGGCCACGTGTGGCTATTTAAATTTAATTAAAAATAAAGAAGATTCATAATCCACGTCCTCTTTCACACTAGCCACCTTGCAAACGCTCAACAGCCCAATGCGGCAAGTAGCCACCAGCACAAATACAGAACATTTTCACTGCTGCAGAAAGTTCTACTGGAAGGTTCCACCATGGCAATCGCCATCCTCATGCAGGGGGACTCTCCTCTCGGGGAACCTGCTGTTCCTCTTTACAGCCTTCCTTATCCTTGGCACCACACTATCCCAGCCTCACAGTGTTTAAGACATGACACCTGATGTCTGAATTCCAATTGTTTTCGGGGTTGAAGCTCTTTCTCACGGGGATATCAGGCCCCAGACGAATCAGGGAATGTAGCGAAACACCAGTTTAATATATACAAGCTTTCAGCATCAGGTAAGGAGGTTTTGTTTTTCCAGTACAGGGAAGGAGGGCAGATTTCAGGAGGAAATATCCCAACACCACCTGCCTGCACATCCTAGTTGAGATCCATCCGGCAAGACATCCGAGGACAGATTTACGAGGTAATGTAACTAACACTTGAAACTAACACAATATTGTTAATCAACTATACTCCAATATAAAATAAAAATTTTTCTCTGCAGGGGGCGGGGATGAACTGGGAGATTGGGATTGACATATATATATGTACTATAGATACTATGTATAAAATAGATAACTAATGAGAACCTACTATATAGCTCAGAGAACTGTACTCAATGCTCTGCAGTGACCTAAATGGGAAGGAAATCCAAAAAAGAAAGGATATATGTATGCATATAGCTGATTCAGTTTACTGTACAGTAGAAACTAATACAACATTGTAAAGCATCTATACTGCAGTAAAAATTAATTTAGAAAATAAAACAAAATTTTTTTAATTTTAAAAATAAATAAAAGGTAACGTAGTTATGAAGAATTTAATAGGAAAAAGAGCACAGTCTTGCCACACAAATGGAAGATTAGAAGTGAACTGAAAATAAATATCCCATAACCATAAAAGAATTTCAGGTGGTAAAGTGAGCCCAAAATAAACGCATCCCCAGATGCATCTCATAGAATGCTTACATATATCTTCTTGTAAAGCAGATTTGTACGGTTTACACATGTATTTATGGCAAAAGCATAACTGAGCATAGAAAATATTATTTCACACTGTGTTTCCCAAAGCAGATACCTCACCAGCTATTCACATGTACAAACTTTGGACAATAGAATGTATCTTATTAAGATAAAACCTATTCCACTTAGAAGAGATTTGATTTTTTTATTAACATCTTGTCTATGATAGAAAAAAATGATTTAAATACGTATGTATCATATGTATATATACGGAAATATCAAAATCTTTGCCCAAAGCGCTTACCTATGCATTCTACTCTTTCTCTTAGATGCCTCAGCGCACCAGCCTCTTCTCTACACAACACTGCTGGACACTGCAATTATGCCTCCTCCTCTAACCCGCAGCAGTAGTATGGACAGGAATGCTCTCTGCAGCCCTGGGGAAATAAGTCAATCAAGTCCTTCCAGGCATACACATCGTGGTATCTATGTTGGCTCTTCACCGACCTTTGTTGTTAGTTCCTTTTTCTTAGCTCTGTTTCAAACTTGTGAACCTTTGGTGAGACATCATTCCATTTGTGTGGTTAAGTTGTACACGGTAGCACAATCAGGGATTGTGGGTCCAATCAGGGATCCAGAAGATGGCAGTTTTCAAGACAGAACTAATGGCAGAATAGTTTTCATGGTTACACACCAAAAAAAAAAAAAAAATCATCAAATACAATAAAGAGATGATTGTAAATATTGACATCGAAAGCTCTTAGGTCTGGCTCCTAATTCATTTCTATGTTTTATTGCATCATCAGTTTGGGGTAAAAATGGAGATGTTAGAACAGAGGGATGTAGATGAGAAAACCTGGGGCATATACCAAAAAGGAGAAGAAGAAGAAATAGAGAATTTAGAGACCATGCCAAAAAGCAGAGACATAAAACAACCTCTACACTGACACTCAAGCTGCTTCCGATATCTATACACAAAATCCTTACAAGGAGATACAACAGCAACAATAAAAAATGAAACAAAGCATTAAGCCATGATTTCTAAGGACAGTTCAAGCTATTAAAAAAACATACAATGCCAGTGGCCCCCAAAGTTCTTTTCAGAAAGATGCTTTGAACTGTTTCTTTGTTCTTTCTCTCCAACATACCCTCCAATGTTTCCATACAGTCCTCTTACATAAATATAAATATTTTCGACGCACACTAATGGAAAAGTACATGGGCCTTCCACCTGGGGCAACCTCAAGACCCTATTCTTTCCTGCCGAATCCCCACATATGCTCCTTTGCCTAAACTACCAAAACTCAGCCAATTTCTCTTTGCTTTGAATCAGTGGCATCCAGAATCCTGAGCCTTAAGGACTTTCCTCATCTATACAAAACTCATGCTGAGACATACCAGCATCAGCATGAAATGCAACTTGCCTCACATATAAACATTGAGTCACTAACCTTCTATCTTTGACTAAATACAAATGGCTGAGTTTTTATTCCTTTCCCTAAAAGCAGTCTTTGAGGGTCTTCATGAATAGAAGCAAGTAAGTTAAATATCCCAAATAAAGCTTCCTTACCCTGGGAAAGAAAGCTTAATTTACAGCCGCTAAATTAAGGGTAGGGAAATGATCAAATTTCTTAACTTCTAATATCACAAAACCGCTATCTTTCTTCCACACTTTTAGGAGTCGAAGAAGGGAATTTTTTCCTTGTGGACATTACAACTCCAAAGACCTTAGAAATGATAACCCTTTCAGGTAATAGTCTAAAGCTCTTAACACCTGAAGTACCACGGTTTACCTCACTCTGCTCGTTCCTCACGGTAGGACAATGAATTTGCTGTGGTGGCTGTACATCAAATCACTGACTCATTCCAGAGGACGGGAAAAATGTTTGGCCCCATATGCATTGCGCCCCTACTTTCTAGTCAGTACATTTTCAATCTCCTTTACAGATGGTTTTCTCTTTGTACTAGTCATTTACCAAAGAAAAATAAACGAAAAAAGAACTAAGTACCCAAGAAAGTTTTCCAAACAAGCATTTCAAGAAAACAATAAAACATTCCATTTCAAAATGCATCCACATCTAACCTACCAGTCATTTACTTCAGATCCCTCCAAATGACGAAAAAGGACATCAACATGGCCCTAATTCATCAACTATGCCCATGTGTTTGCTGAGCATTCTTCTCAAACAACTAAGGGTGTGTTATAGAGTAAAATGGGTCCAACCAACTTTCTTTCCTAACTTCAGATAAAGGCAAGTGAACACGGATGTTAGTCTAGGGCTGACCATAACTGGGGGAGTCAAAGGATACGAGACCTGGTTCCAATGATACTTTCTCTAGCCTTGTTGACTAGGCCAATCAAGCAGATGATAGCTCTCACTTAAGACTCAGTAAACAAGCCACACAGCCTCTAAATGTCTATTTATCCTTGTAGAGAACATCTGTTTCTGTCCTTTGGCCAGCATGTTTCATTGTTAAAACTGCCTTCCTCTACGTGGTAATGTTGGTAAATCATAAGGTTTCTTCTTCCCCAGTGAGAATATGATTATACCTGGGGGTATAATCCTTGACTCAAGCCGGGCCAAGCAGAGATTTTCCTAGAATTTTGACTGGCGATGTCACTCCAAAAAGGGGCTCTCTGTGAATATGAGCTATTTGAACTATGTAAACCAATGCTGCCACCACAAAGAGACTGCCTGAGATGGTGCTAACGAAGAGCAATGCAGAGGAAAGAGAGGTGTCATGTGAGCACAGGAACACAGATGCACCTGAAACTAAACTCTTGGGTTAAGGGAGCAATAAATTACAGGCTTTGCTTATGCCAGTTTGAATTGAGTTTCCATCACTTACACTGAGTCCTAAATAACGTAATTTTCACATACCTCCTCCTCCTTTGTGTCTGTCTTTGAAAAAGAACCTTGTCTAGGTGGCCCTGCCACTTAAGGTCTGACCCCAGTCCATCCACCTATCCTGTCTTGAGTGTCTCCATGCATTGTCTCTTCATTCTCATAACTCCTATCCTCTCCCTCCTCTGATTCCATACCCTCTACTCTATAAGCTTTCTCCCTCAACTTTTGACATAAAATGAGTTTCCCCCCTTTATCAGACTCCAATTACAGAAAGGCACATTTTTAAAAATAGTTTTAATCACAGGGTTTGAATTGAGCACTCTGCCTTTTGCTGAACATTACCTCATAAATCTGTCCCCATGGCTAAATGCTCTTCATCTATTATTTTAATGGCTATGTAATATCCCATGTCAACTTAATCTATGATGACTTACTTAACCATGCCTCTAATGCAGACATTTAGATAACTTCTTAGTTTATAATATAAATAAAGCTGGAAAGAACACTTCTTTATGTACAATTTTTCTTTCTTCTAAATTAATTCCTTAGGGCAAATTCCCAGAAGTCTCATCAAAACTGGATTTGATCATATCACCTTACACCTATTAGAAACTTTTATCTAATAGGTGTAAGGTGATATCCCATTATTGGTTTAGTTTTTAACCTGGTTATTAACAATGATTCTTCCTAATATATTTGTTTGCTACTTGTATTTTCTCTTATGTGAACTCTCTATTTTTATTCTTAGCCAGTTTAATTCCTAAAGTTTGATGATATTCTTAAATATTTCTATGAATTCTTTACAAGTACTAAGGAATTCTTTAAAGCACTAATTCTTTGAAAATCTGTACTCTATTTGGGGTTTTTTTAGTTTTACATTATTAGATATTTTTTGAATTTCATCAAATTTGTCTTCCATCAGCCTTTAAAAATCAATTGTCTTCCATCAGCCTTTAAAAATCAATCATTCAAGACTATCATCAAAAACTCTACAAATAATAAATGCTGGAGAGGGTGTGGAGAAAAGACAACCCTCCTACACTGTTGGTGGGAATATAAATTGGTGCAGTCATTATGGAAAACAGTTCCTTAAAAAAAAAAAACTAAAACTAGAGCTACCATATGATCCAGCAATCCTACTCCTAGGCATATATCTGGAAAAGACAAAAACTCTAATTCAAAAAGATATAGGTACCCCAATGTTCAAAGCAGCACTATTTACAATAGCCAAGACATGGAAGCAACCCAAGCGTCCATCGAAAGATGAGTGGCTAAAGATGTGTACAGATATATAGATATATACATCTATATATCTATATATATATAAAGTGGAATATAACTCAGACATAAAAAAGAATGAAATATTGCTATTTGCAGCAACATGGATGGACCTAGAGATTATCATACTAAGTGAAGTAAGTCAGAGAAAGACAAATATGTATAAATATTTATATGTAGAATCTAAAAAAAGATACAAATAAATGTATTTACAAAACAGAAACAGACTCACAGACATAGAAAACAAACTTATGGTCACCAAAGTGAAAAGGGAGGGGAAAAAGGGATAAATTAGGAGTACGGGATTAACAAATACACACTACTATATATAAAATAGATAAGCAACAAGGATTTACTATGTAACATAGGAAACAATATTAAATTTCTTATAATAACCTATAATGGAAAATAATCTGAAATATATATATCAATATAAATATATACATATATAACTGAATCACTTTGCTGTATACCTGAAACTAACACAATATTGTAATCAACTATGCTTCAGTTAAAAAGATCAATCATTCAAAAATCAAGTGTTGGTTTCATCCTTACATCAGAATTCTCTACTAATACCAGCCAACAGAGGTGAAACTGTATGACTTCCCTGAAGGGCAATTTGGTAATATGCATTATATATGTACACAAATATGCTTTTAAAAAATGTACGTCATGTGGCTCAAAAATGGTATTTCTAAGGAATTTACCCTCAGGAAATAACTGAAAAGTGTACAAGAATGTTCATCACAGTGTTGCTTACAATACTAATATACTGGAATATGAGTATCAATCAGTAGGGATGGCTACAATAATTTACACTGTATACACGATGGATTTATGATATAGATTAATGTATATTGACATAAAAAGATATTCATTACACAGTATTAAATTTTTAAAAATGACCAAGAAATATGCATATTGTGATGCCTGTTTCTGTTAAGCACACACACACATACAACACACACACACTTATGAAAAAAAAAAAGAGTTCCGCAATAAATTCACCTAATATTTAGCTATCATTATTTTTGTTCACGGAATTATTGAAATTAATACTTTTCCCTTCTTTTTATATTATATGTTTGTTCTTTTAGAACAAACATATTACTTTTAATATAATAAATAAAACAATATGACCATTCTCAGTTAGAAAAACCAAAAAAGGAAGGTATCATTCTCAAAAGTTGGTATAATATTCTGGGTTTTGTGGTTTGGTTTTTAAAAAAACATTAATATTTATCCTCTTTAATTGTTTTCTTCTTAACTCAATTATTTATAGTACAAAAAATAGAATTCTTAGTTTTCAAGATACAATCTTGCTTACTAAGTATCCTTGACCTTAATAAGTTTGCATAAAAACACCTCGCAGGAATACACACGCCTTGACGCTCGCAGAATTTCTTTTATTATGCTTTATATTTATCTCCTGCCTGTTATCATTGCGGTTTTTCCTCCAAATCATCAGTGAAACAGAGTAAGAAATGTAAAAAGATGTTTTTTCTTCAACAGCTTAATTCATTCTAGTAAAGAAATATGAGTTTCTCTCCTTTTCATAAGCACTTATCTTATTCCCATAAAATCTCCCTCTCTTCTCCTCCTAAGTCAAACTCTTAAGAATCTTTTCTAGCAGTTCATATTTTTCCAAAGGTCCTACTATTCCTTAAAGTATCTTATCACAGTTGATCTTTCTTTTAAAAAACATGTTTTAAATGTAGGAATGATAACTCTGATAAAATTCTAAAATCAAACAAAAGACAGTAAGTTCTGTTGTCCAGCACAGGAGAAAAATTATACTCTTCAAAATCCGGGGTAGGATAAATAAAATAAGGTTTCCATTCAAAAAATTTAATACAATAAAATGTACTTTATTTATCTTAATGCTACCCAGAACATAATTTAATCTTTGCAAGTTGTAAAGTAGAAAAAAGAAATGCCGACTAAAGAGGAAGGAGAAAGATTCCATCACGACCTCAGGGGGAATCATTATGAACGTCAATATTAAAGGAGTGGATTAATGCCTATTAATAGGGAGTTTCACTTGACATAATCCAAGATGAACCTGTTTTTGCTGAACTAATAACTCACTGTTGGAGTATGTCTGCACACTGATTTTTTTTTTTCCAGCAGTGATGATCGGTTACATGGAGCCACCCTCTCCAAAGCTCTACAGAGCGACTACACGCTAATCAATTTGTAGCGACAGAGTTAGAATTCAAGAGCAAATGATTTCCATTTCAAAGGGTCCCCATGGTCTACAGAATGTAATTCACATGCCTATTCCAGGCCCTATGTGAGCTGGAGTTTAAAAATCCCTTCTCAGTGTTTTATCCCATCACTTCTCACACTTTAATCAAACTGGACTGCCTTTGCCACTTATGCTTTTACTCACACTGATCGTCTACCTAAAGAGCCCTTCCCTCATCTCTTCCTATTCTAAACTGACCCATATTTTAAGGGCAAGATCAGAAGTGACTTCGTCCATGAATAACAGTATTCTCAACAGCTAGAACATACTTATTACCTACTAGTGCGTACTTACACATGAAACCCCACGTACTTTCAGGTGTTATCTCATTTATCTTTACAACAGTTCTGTAATACATGCACAACTACTATCACAGACGTAGAAAACAAACTTATGGTTACCAAGGGGGAAGCGGGGGTGGGATAAGCTGGGAGATTGGGATTGACATATACACACTGCTATGTATAAAACAGATAACTAACACGAACCTACTGTATAGCACAGGGAACCCTACTCAATACTCTGTAATGACCTATATGGGAAAAGAATCTAAGGAGGAGTGGATATATGTATAACTGATTCACTTTGCTGTACACCTGAAACTAACACAACGTTGTAAATCAACTTTACTCCAATAAAAATTAATTTTTAAAAAATCGCCATTTTAAAGACGAAGTAAGTAGCCCAAGGTCAGTCGAACAACAGTGAAGAGCTCAGACTCAGACTTAGGAAGTCTGAATCTAGAGTTCACACCCTTAGCTACGCTGTTGCACACTACAATGACACTTATCCCAAAGTGCTTTCAACTTAGTTCATTATTTGACTGTAGGGTGTTGGTTAGAGTGTTTGTAGCCACAGTAACATGAAATCCTACTTATACTGGCTTAAACAATGAGGGAATTTCTTAACTCATATAACAATTCCCCAGGAAGATCAGTTCCTGTGCTGCTCAATTCATCAGATCAACAACCAAACTCTTCAGGAAACCAAACGCTTTCCATCATTTTCCTCCATCTGTGTGCTGGATAGGTAGTCCAATGGCTGCAAAACTGTTGCAGGAGCTCCAGGGATCACACCTTCACATGCCAATGTTCAAAGACTAAGTTTGAAAATCTCCCATTAATATGGGAGAAAACATTTGCAAATGATATGATCCATCCATAAGGGGCTAATATCCAAAGCATATACACAGCTCACACAACACAACAACAAAAAAAAACCTGGATTTAAAAATGGGCAAAAGATCTGAATAGACATTTTTCCAAAGAAGATACGCAGATGGCTAACAGGCACATGAAAAGATGCTCAACATCACTAATTGTTAGAGAAATACAAATCAAAACCACAATGAGCTATCATCTCACACCTGTCAGATGGCTATCATCAAAAAGTCAACAAATAAATGCTGGCAAGGATGTGGAGAAAAGGGAACCCTTGTACACTGTTGGTGGGAATGTACAATAAATTGGTGTAGCCACTGTGGAAAACAGTATGAAGGTTCTTCAGAAAAACTAAAACTAGAACTACCATATGATCCAGCAATTCCACTCCTGGGTATACATTTAAAAAAAAAAAGAAAACATTAATTCAAAAAGATACATGCACCCCAATGTTCATAGCAGTATTATTTTTACAACAGCCAAGATACGGAAGCAACCCAAATGTTCATCAACAGATGAATGGATAAAGATGTGGTAAATGTGTATACAATGGAATATTACTCAGCCATAAAAAGAATGGAATTCTGCCATTTGCAACAACATGGATGGTCCTAGAGAGTATTATGCTTAGTGAAATGTCAGACGGAGAAAGACAAATACTGTACATTATCACTTATATGCGGAATCTTAAAAATATAACAAACGAATGTATATAACAAAACAGAAACAGTCTCACAGATACGGAAAACAAACTGGTGGATACCATTGGGGAGGAAGGGGTAGGGGCAAGATAGGGATATGAGATTAAGAGATATAAACTACTATGCATAAAACAGACAAGCAACAAGGATATATTGTACAGCACAAGGAAATATAGCCATTATTTTGTAATTACTTTAAATGGAGTATAAGCTATAAAAATATTAAATCACTATGCTGTACACTTGAAACTAATATATGGTAAATCAACTATACTTTAATCAATCAATAAAATTTAAAAACCCAAACCCCCTCCAAAAAAAGAAATTTAAAATAATAATTATAAAATAAAATCTCTCATTAATAAAGAATTCTTCTTTCTCCTGAGGTTTCCTTCTTGTGAAGGGATATCAACATATACTTCCAGGGCTTTCTTTTCCCTGGGAAGGTGGCACAATTTCTCTAACTAGCAAACTTAAGGGTAACTGGGCCTGCTTAACTCAGTTGTGTCTTCCTTCCTCTTCTAGGAAGAAGCCTTTCAACCAATAGCATAAGTCTTCCTTTGCTTCTTCAGGCAATAATTCTCACCTGAGCAGCCCTTCTGCATGGGAAAGCTGCCTCTGTAAATCTCTGTCTGTGACGCCTAGTCGGCTGGATGGTGTGGGTTCAGAATCAATAAGCCTATCTGGCTAAGAGAATTAAAGCTATATCCTCCACGTTAGCTTCACTGATTAAAAAACTTAAAAGGTGATTTTTACTTCTATTCTTTGTTTCAGAACTGGAGGGAAAGAGGTGTTCTTTATAGGGTTCTTTCAAGCACCCAAAACTTCCCTGCCTAACTCAATTGTCCACAACTAGGTCATATACTCACTCCTAAGCCAATCCTGGCAAGGGAATATAAACTTCCTAACTAGCTTGCAGCTAGGAGTTACACAAGTCATGTGGGCAAGGGGTGGGAACTGGAAGAAAAAATTAGGACTTTGCCAGCAGAGAAAAGGAGAAAGGGGGCTGTTGGGTAGGCACCCCAGGGTCTGTAACTCATATCTTTTAGCACATGGAAGTGGATCAATAAATATCTACGATCCAGGTGGACCACTATTACTACATATACCAATGGCAAATACGAGAGGGAGAGGGTTCTTCTAAGCCACTAATTTCAGGTTAGAGTTTCTTTTGTTTCTGTTCTCTCAACTCTTAGACCCAGTTCCCTCTGGATTAGAGGGAAACTAAGTACAGTAAGAGCACCAAAGAATACGTATCTCTGTTAATAATTCTCTCCTGCTCACGATTACAAAACCATTTCAGGAATGTAAGGTACAAGGAACTATGAAATCTGCTCTCCCATGTAGACACCCTCCTCTCCCCAGCCCACCCCACACCCATGCAATTTGCCTTTGGAAGAAAGGAATGACATAAATTTAATAAATAACCAATCTTGGGAGCTGTCAGGAAAGAACTCACAGGTCATGGCCCAAACTCAAGCATCTCCTGGGTACTAACAAGAAACTGTTTCTTACTGTGGAAGCTTTTCCCTTTCCTTCTTCCTTCCATTTAGTTTATAAACTCAGGGAAACTAAGAAATCATTGCTGAAAAGAATCTAGCTGGCATACCAGAGGATACGTACTTATTTTACATAAAACTGCTCAGATTTTTAAAAATTATTTTGTGCGGATTTTATATTTGTGTCCCTTTTTGTCACACAAGCAGAATGCCATCCATATGAGATTTTCAAAGCCAAATTTTCTTTAGACATTTGCCACTCAAACTCCAAGAAAACATAAGCTTGCTTAACTCACAATTGTCATTTGATATTTATGCATCATCTTTTCCCTTAGTAAGCAGAGGGCTTTAAAAAGTAACTAAAATGAGATAACACCATAAGGTGTTAGAAATGAGTGACAGTTCTTTTCTAGGAGATATATATATATATGCATATATAAATGTACAAGGTATAAAATAAACATGTATATGTACATTTTTGTAGTTATAAACAGACAAATGAAGACCAAAAAAACAAAATGAGGTACTAGGTTGTAAGGCAATTGGAGCAAAAATGACACAAACTTAAAAAAAAAAAAAAAGTGTGGGGAATGTATGGTCTGATCAGAAAATTGAAATATATGTTCATGCTACAATCTTTTGAACAAAGTAATATGGCTGCCAAGCTCAGCTGCATCTTCTAAATTCAAAACAAAGCATAAGAAATGTGTTTGTTAACTTAAAACATCTGTTCCTACCACAAGACTATGAACAAGAATGAAAATGCATATGGATTGTTCATCAATAAAAGCACAAAATCTCTTGTACTATTCCTCTCACACAACTATGCTCAGAAGATATGAATTTCCAAAGAGGAAACTACCACATCTGATTATGGTGGACGATTTATAAAAGCCCAGTAAAGAAAAAAAGAATCATCTGAGGCACCTAGAGCCCAATTCTCACTGCCTGGTACCCAAGGGTACAAAATCAGTCCGTTTGAAGGAACGCAGGGGAGAAACCCTTCATTGTACACCTCTGGGGTCAGGAGACTTTCTCACCACCACTCCACCCCTGCCACAAGGGCTTCCATGAGGCAGAAACACACAGCTCTAATCTTCAATTCACGCAAGTCAGAACCCAAGTTAGAAAGGCTTTGTAAGTCATTTAGACCAAGCCACGACTATCTCATTTGTGATACAGACTTTCCAGTCTCCTCTTGAATCTCTCTAGTTAAAGGAAGCTCATTACTTCTCAAACTTTATTCCAGCACCTAGCAGAGTGATGATGTGCTGATTTTCGGTAAAAAAAATGTTTTTACCCCAGAATAATTATATTTTAATAAAGAGTAGTCTCTCCCACTTAAAGGCATATTACTCAGTGTTTAAAAATAAATGAAGAGGCTGAAAAAATGATGAATTCTTGTTAAACTATAATGAAGAACAGTGATATCCTACAATACCCAATAGTACTCTTAAGGGAAATTAAGGAATGGCTGACTTTATCGTTTCCCTTCTGAGTATATCCACAAGATGCCAAGCATTCCCCCCACTGCTGAGAAGTTCAGGTTGTTTAATAGCAGTCGCTGACCAAGATTTACTAAGTGTTTGGGGGACTTTGAGCACTTAATAGGGAAAGCCTCCAAATTCTCTTCATTTCTCTTCTCCATAAAATTTCTTGAGCACGAACACAAGTCTGAGACATTTTCATTTCTATGGGCTACATCTCTTGTGTTACAGTTTCAAATAAAAGAATGCTATAGCACATCAATTTTTTAAAAGGACGCTAGCACTGAAGAGCTCTACTTGCCTTCTTTAATCCTCCTTAACCCTAATCAACAAGGCTTACGGATTAGACCAGAAGTTCTCAATTTCTCCCACCACAATATACAGTGGGTAACACTCCCACGAATATATCAGACTTTGACAAAACACCAAAAATACTTTGTAAAATCTTTAATAGAAGTAAATTAAAATCACAGTGAAATATTACCTCAAACCTGTTAAGCGGGCTATTACAAAAAGACAAAAGGTAACAAGTATTGGAAAGGATGTGGAGAAAGGGAACTCTTGTACACCGTTGGTGAAAATGTAAATTAGTGTAACCATTATGGAAAACAGCATGGAGGTGCCTCAAAAAAATTAAAAGTAGAACTACTTTATGACCCAGAAATCCCACTTCTGGGCATTAAGTCCAAAAAAAAATGAAATCAGGATCTTGAAGAGATATCTGCATTCCCATGTTCCTCTCAGCATTATTCCCAATAACCAAGATGTGGAAACAACCCAAATACTCATCAACAGAAGAATGGATAAAGAAAATGTGATACACATAATGGAATATTACTCAGCCTTAAAAATGAATGAAATCCGGCCGTTTGCAGCCACATAAGTGCACCTGAAGGACATTATGCTAAGTGAAATAAGCCAGATGCAGAAAGACAAATACGGCACGATCTCACTTACATGTGGAATCTAAGATAGTTACCCTCATAGAGCAGAAAGAAGAATGGCTGGCAGGGGGTGTGGGGAAGAGAAAATGGGAAGAGTTTAGTCAAGGGGTACAAGGTTTCACTTGTGCAAGATGAACAAGTTCTGGAGATCTAATGTATAACAATGAAACTATAATTAACAATACCATATTATATACTTGAAAGTTGCTAAGAGGGTAGATCTTAAGTGTTCTCACTAAGGAAGGAAGGAAGGGAGGGAGGAACGGAGGAAGGAAAGAAGGGAGGGAGGGAGGAAGGAAGTGAGAAAGGAGTGACTGAGTTGATGGATATGTTTATTAGCTTGATGGTGATTATTTCACAACGTATACACATACCACATCATCAAGTTGTACGTCTTAAATATATACAATTTTTATGTATCAATTATACCTCAATAAAGCTGGGAAAAGATTTAGTAGAATATGTAGGATTGATTGCAGGTGAGGGCTCAGCTGTAACTCCACCCCTTTTCTTTTACTCAAGAAAACGTATCAAGCAATATGGGAAGAGTAGTGTTGTAATAATTATATATGTATAAAACAATATTATATAAACAAACAAACAAATAGCAAACTCAGGTGCTCTAACAAATTTTTTGCGACCTTCCTCAAACTGCTAACAACACAACAGTGAACCTTTACCCAGGGTGAGAGCCATCCATGAGACTAAAATTCAAGCTTAAGTACTAGAGTAAGTTAAGAATTTTAAAGTTCTAAAGCTGCACAGTCTGATACAGTAGCCTCGACCCACGTGAGGCTATAAATTTTAATTAACATCAAGCAAAATTTAAAATCTAGTTCCTCAGTGTCGCTAGCCACACTTCAAGTGCTCAACAGCTACATGTGGCTTGTGGCCACCACACAGGACGATGCAGCTCTGGAACATTTCCATGAGCACAGGGCGTTCCATTGGATGGCCCTGGGCTAAGGAATCTCGGAGAGGATCTAATCTAACTCTCTCATTTTACGAATTTAGAAACTGAGACCTCATTTCATTCAAGTGACTTCCTCAGTACTGCACGGCTAGTAATTACAGAGCCAAAACCCGAACCAAGACACCCTGGCTTCTACCACGCAGTCATTTCCACTCCGACATGTCGCTGCCACCTAGGTGATGTGAGTGTCTCTTCCTTGCCAAGCACAGTTCTGGGTTCTTTCACAAGCATGCTCTCAGGTAATCCTCACACCGACCCTATGAGGTATATTATTATATAGACAAGGAAATTGAGACTTGGCTGTTTAAAGTCTCATATCTGAGGCCACACAGCAAGTATGTAGCAGAACCAGATTTAAACTCCAGAGCCTGGATCTTTCCACTGTGTTGTACTGTACATAGTAAACACTCCACAATTTTAATTCTTCTTGAGAACTTTTTCTTCCTTTCAAATGTGCTAAAAGTTAGTGCCTCGTGATGCTCTTTGTCAGCATTTGTGAGGAAAAGTATTCCAAGTAGGAAAATGCCAACACTCAACACTTTTGATCTGGGGAAGAAGAGAGGCTGTGTCCACCTTTGTTAAGTGTAACTGCTTTACAGCAACAGTAATAGCAGCTGACCTTTATGGTAGGTCACAAGCTAAGCGCTTCCTGCTGGTCTCTTTGAACCTTCACAACAACCCTGTGAAGTAAATCATTCATCTACATTTTACAGATATAAAAACTGAAGAGGGCTTCCCCTGGTGGCGCAGTGGTTGAGAGTCCGCCTACCGATGCAGGGGACACAGGTTCGTGCCCCGGTCCGGGAGGATCCCACATGCCGCAGAGCGGCTGGGCCCGTGAGCTGTGGCCGCTGGGCCTCTGCGTCCGGAGCCTGTGCTCCGCGAAGGGAGAGGCCACAGGGGGGAGAGGCCCAAGAAAAAAAAAAAAAAAAAAAAAAAAAAAAAAACTGAAGAGTTCAACCATCCACCCCCAGGAAGAACCTATAAAGGAGATGTTTGCTTGTGGTGAGGCCAAAGGAAAGTGAAATTCTTTTTACTCAATATTGACAGAAAAGGACAGGAGATAGGTGAAAACTTTGAAATAAAAAATCTGTTTTCCTCCTCACACTTGATGCCCCTGTCACAGTTAAACATATAAAGTAGGTAGCTTCCCTCTGAGGGACTCCTGATTTAACCCAGCCACTCTCTCTTCCACTGTGGCTGACTTTGGAGAAAGTCCTGAGAGCCCAGGGGTGCGGCGATATTGTGGAGGAAGAAACACACCCCAAAATAGACTATGCAGTGTTTCTAAAGGTAGGGGACCTTCCTGGGTATTTTCTGACCTGAGGAATGGAAAGAAGAGAAAGGAGGGAAGACAGTGTTAAAGAAAGAAGAGAGACAGACAAAGTCAGTACATAACTGAGAGACAGCTACATGAGGCTTAGAACCCAATGACCCCAGAGTGTCTCCACGAGTCCACAGAGGTGTCAGAAGTTGGGAAACACAGCACATTGCTGGGGATTTGTGTGGGAACATATATATAATAGAGCGTGTACTATATGTTAAGATGGAATAAGCCCTAAACCTTCCTTGCTTCGTGTGGTGAATTTAACACACACTAGTGTGGGAGAGCCTCAGCTAAATGGGAAGGGGTGAGCCAGGGACAGCTGGCTCTTGCAGGAGGTCGGGACAGAGGCTGGCAGAGACAACTGCGTGACAGGTGCAGCAGGGAGGGGGTGGGCACATATGGCTGATGGTAAAATAAGCTAGCTGTGTTCAGAGACAACAAGCAGACTGGCTTGGCTGCGAGAAACGGCATGCTCGGTGGAACGGCTTTAAAGTCAGACCCAGGTTGCAACGCCCTCTTCCTCTAGCACTGACTAGCTGTGTGATTTTTGAACAAGTGACTTAGAGTTTCTTAGTCTCAGGTTCCTGATCTGTAAAGACAACACCTATTTCCTGGGATTGTTGAGAGTATGAAATACGTAGCAGGTGCCGAGTAACAGTTCCTTCCTCTTGTCCTTGGCTGGTAAAGAGGAATTTTGTTATTGCAGAAAAGCACATACCAGGCACTGTGTCTGGGTGTCTTCCCCACATTACCTCCTTTACTCTACAAAAACCCTTCAGGAGAGGCTCTATTTATCCCCATTTCACATAGGAGGTGATAGAGATTCAGGAAGGTTATGTAACTTGGTCACAGAGCTGGTTTGTAGCAGATGAGGAAGAATCAGAGCAAGGTCTGTCGGCAAAAACCCTAATATGAAAAGATACATGCACCCCAGTGTTCATAGCAGCACTGTTTACAATAGCCAAGACATGGACGCAACCTAAATGTCCACCGACAGAGGAATGGCTAAAGAAGATGTGGCACATATACACAATGGACTACTACTCAGCCATAAAAAAGAATGAAATAATGCCATTTGCAGCAACATAGATGGACCTAGAGGTTATCATACTAAGCAAAGTAAGTCAAAGAGAGAAAGATAAGTATCATATGGTATCACTTATATGTGGAATCTAAAAAAATGATGTAAATGAACTTATTTACAAAGGAGAAACAGACTCAGACATATAAAACAAACTTATGGTTATCAAAGGGGGAGGGATAAACTAGGAGTTTGGGATTAACAGATACACACTACTATATATAAAATAGATAAACAACAAGGAACTACTGTATTGCATAGGGAACTATATTCAATATCTTGTATTAACCTATAATGGAAAAGTATCTGAAAAAGAATATATATATATATATGTATAACGGAATCACTTTGCTATACACCTAGCTATATAGTGTGCTATAAAACACAACATCGTAAATCAACTATAGTTCAATTAAAAAAAATTTTTTTTAAAGGTCTGTCAGACTACAGAGGTCCTGAATGAACCACTCTATCTGGCAGCTTCCCAGGCAACAAGTGATGAGATGGAAAAGGTATCAGTGGAAGGAATCCTCACAAGACAGGTTGAGAGTTAGCAACTAGTAGCCAGAGCTTCGATCTGTGTTCTCATTTGCTTGGTATGTTTCATGGAATTCTGGGTGAAGCTGGTGCTTTACCATTTTCAACCATACCCACTTTCCACTTTTGGTTACTCACCTGAGTAATGAAGGAAGCACAAGAACTTCAATCCCTGCCTCACCCTCCCCACCTATAAAATGGAGAGTTTGGACTACATGACCTCCAAAGTCACTCCCAGCTCTACAATGCACGTGGGTAGAATTTACAGGGTTTGGGGCTGGGACACCATGCCACTATCCTCAAAGCCAGCCCCTGGCTGTGATGCCTCTTACCATAGAAATCCTCTCACCCAAGGAGTTGTTTAATCAGAGAATCCTAGAACAGTATATAAATGTTCTTAAGCTTTGTATTTTAATTCAAAATACATAAATGCACATTCATTCAATTTCATTGATGCAGGTGCAGTGCTTTTCTTCAAGACCAGGCCATGCGGCAAGAGAGCAGCAATGAATTATTCATACAATTAGCTATGGCCACAATGCATCATCCCCATTCCAGTTTGAAGTTCCTTAAAATAGAAAGAGAACTTCAAGAGGTTGCAAATAAATCCGAACGCAGAATCTCTCTGGACTTTGGTGCTTTTCCCCCAATCTTTTATAGTTGTTTCTCTCATACTTAATTTGACAGCAAATTTTCAGTGACTCACCTCTACAGAGTCTTTTTTTAAAGTATTCAACATAGTTTCCCTAGAAACAAATGCTATTTCTTTTCATATTCCCATTTCAGCAGTTTAATTAAACTATAAGTCAGGTTTTGTCATTCTTCTGCTCTAGCTCCTCCAGTGGCTCACCCACCTGATTGAAAGGACAAGCTAAAGTCCACGGAAGGACACGCTGCTCTGTCACTGCCTACCTCTCTGACCTCATCTCCTGCCATCCTCCCCCTGGACCACGTGCTGCAGCCACAGTGACCTCCAAGTACTTCTTCAAACGGCCAAGCAAGCTCCCACTTCAGACTTTACACTCCCTGTGGAATGCTCTTTCCCTGGATATCCAAGGGGCAAGCTCCTATAGTGCCCTTCAGGTCTTTCTTCAAATGTCACCTTACTTTCTCAGGGAGCCCTTCCCTATCCCCTTATTTCAAGAGGCCACCCTTGTCCCCTATTCAGCCTTTTCTATCTCCCCACACCCATACGGTTTTCCTCCTTAGCACGAATCTGACATTCTAAATATTTTATTCATTAGAATTCGAGCTTCATGAAGGCAAGGATTGTGCCTGTTTGTTCACTGATGCATCCCCAGTGCCTAGAATAGCAGGTCCAGAGTTGTCACTCAGTAAATATTTGTTCAATAATAATCTTTATTATTGTAGTAAATGTATTGTCTTTCTGCCTGAGTTGCATAACCACAATCACAAGTACATCAGGCTAGAGGAGGTGTAGGAACAAACATAGCAGAGTCTTGGTAAGCAAAGAAGGCAACTAGAGGGGTCAGGAGTGTGCTAGTGCCCCCACTCCTTTCACTTGATCAAACCAAACTGACCTCTTCCCGTACTTGATGCTTTCGTATTCAAACGTACAATACCATGCTGCCGCGTCAAACATAGAAGGTAGTCTAGCCACTTTCTTCAGATTCAGGAGAACAACAGAAAGAAGACAGGTTGTTTTGTTCTGGTCCACCCCTTAACGGTCAATTACCTTTAGCAAACCTCTCTCTCTCTCTCATCCTTGGTTCTGCATTAAAAAGGGGGAGAGTATAAAATAATACATGACCTGCCTATTTCACTGATCTGCTGCATGTATCAGGTAGATCGATAGCCATGAAAAGATATTGAAAAGTTACCAAGGACTCTATAGAAAAAGCGATTTTCTTTGTATTAAAATGGACAACTAACTTGTCTATAATATCTACTACAGCTCCCCAAAACTGATGATGTATTTTATAGCACTTTGATTTTAAAATGATTCCTAAAATGTATTAAAGAATAAACAGAAGGAAGAGTAGGCTTTTAAGGGCATGGAATGGGAAAGAGAGTGGAAAATGGCTTTCACCTGATTCTTTAACAGAAGAATATAAGGAAGGAAAAAACACATCAATCTCCAGAGCAGTAACTGTATTACATAAAGTTCAGATTCAAGAATATTACTGTGAACATCTACAATTATCTAGGCTCTCAGATATTTCAAATATTTCTCATCTACTTCAATACCACAAGGACAATCCAAGATGACATATTGGTATCACACATGTCAATAGCGGGTTGGGATGTAAATGAGCAAACCCTTTCCAACCATCTGAGTTTTGTTTTTATTACAGCCTTTATTAAACTAAAATAAAAAGGTGGTGAAGAATGACTTGTCACACCACTTATTAGAGTTGATGGAGTGTAGACGGTCTTTTCGATTGGCTTTTAACACACTGTTATGCACCATAGTACATTATTAATGAAAAGAAATGCAGGAATCTTGCATCAGCTTTTCCCCCACGTGATCCCGACATTAAATTCGAAATCAATTCTCCTCTACGTGGCAAAGGATCAGAGATAAAATGTTAACTTGTTTGTTACCAAAACTTAAAAGTATAATTCAAAGCAACAGTCGGGATCCTCCATATTGTATTCAATAATTGTATATTTTTTTGGAGGGGGGTTCAAAGGAAGAAGCAAACAAGTTGTTTGGAAGATAAACAAATTGTGCCCTAGTTCATATCTGACAAAAGAATGGGATCTAATTTTCTCTCTGATTGAAAGAACTCACAAGACAGCCATGGAATGCAAATTGGTGTTGGGTGTTTGAACTTCTCTTCCAATACCTGAGTATCCAAATGGAACTAATTCACTCTGGAAAAGGTATTAAGTAATTGAGCATGATTGTGCCAGAATGAGGGATAATCCTCAAACTGAAAAGGAAAATAAATACATTTTACAATGACAGGGTCACCTCACTCACTCAGTAACCTCAATCAAGCATTTTACATGCAAAATAAATAAACCAAATATATGAAGAATGACCTACCGCCAACAAGGAACCCTGATAGACACAAGCACCTGTGGGGAAAAAACAAAACAAGAATTAAAAGGGATGCATAATAGACCAATAGGCACTGCCCTGGCCAAAGTACACTAAAACTGCATCTACATGCATCATAATCAGTAAACTGTGCTTTTTCCAAAGCTTGAGGATTCTGCCCCTGGGGAAATAATCCCATACACCAAAACAACATTTCTTGGACATGCATGAGGGAAAGCGTTATTAAAACTCATTATTTGAATTTTAAAATAAATGTATGTATAACGACATGCTATAAATACACTGGTGTATTTTCCTATATGACAAATCAGCAAAGCCTTCCTAATCCAGTCCCAATTTACTTATCCAGCCTTCTCTGCCACTCTTTGCTTACACAAATTCTCCAGTCCAACCCAAGAGGCCAACTTAGGATCCCATGGTAATGCTTTCATATGCCAATGCTTTCATTTTTGTTTCCTGCAGGAGATGCATTTGGTCTAATCAATTTCCTTGAACTTGATCCCATCTCCTTCACGGAGCTTTCCAGCCCACAAAATTATGCTTTTTCTAAACCAATTTTTGAACAGCACAGCAGGTGTTGATTTAACCTATAGACATGTAGGCAGCGTGCTAACAGATACTAGCTCAGAAACAGGCTGCAAAGCAGATTGAAATAGCATACACACACCAAGACAGAGCACACCTTGACAATGTGCCACACTTAATGTCCAAAGAGGGAAGGACACATTTTACTACAGTGCTTGGATGCCAACAGATCATTCGTGAAGTCTCAGAACTATTAACTTCTCAGAAAAGGACTGGTCTACCTTATCTACTAATAATGGAATTAAGAACAGTATTCAAAGAAAAGGAGACGGTTATTTACACTTGGGGTTTGAATCAAAGATCTCCATGGGCAAATTTATTGAAATGACTTTTTGTGCCCTTGAAATTCAAATAAGAATAACTTGAGATAAAATGTTGGGGGAAAATTCTTCCTGACTTAGTTTTAAGAAATTCTGTTCCAAAGACAGTATTTCAGTCTATGGTATATCATAAGAAAGGAGATATATATAGATATAGATATATATAAACACATATATGGATATAGATATATATAAAATAATCATATGACATGTGGATATGGATATATATAAAATAATCGTGGGCTCCCCTGGTGGCGCAGCGGTTGAGAGTCCGCCTGCTGATGCAGGGGACACGGGTTCATGCTCCGGTCCGGGAAGATACCACATGCCGCGGAGCGGCTGGGCCCGTGAGCCATGGCCGCTGAGCCTGCGAGTCCGGAGCCTGTGCTCCGCAACGGGAGAGGCCACAACAATGAGAGGCCCGCGTACCGCAAAAAAATAAATAATAAAAAAATAATCGTATATAAGTACACAAATATATATCAACACAATGCAATTCCTAAATTATGTAAATGGACTTATTTAATTACTTCTCACATTTAAAAGTTAAACATAAAGATCACTTAGGTACAATTTAACAAAATTTAAACTTTAGAATAAACAAACAAAATTTACCCTTTAGATAAAACCATCCTCAAGTAATTTTATTACCCTCCTCCACAGCACTACCCTCCAAAGGCCAGTAAACTTTCAAAGCTCCAAAAGGAATCAGGTATCTTAAGATGTATCCAAGTACTCATATCAAAACCCATTTCTGGAAATGTAGACTGATGTTATAAAATCACAGTAACATGAAAACATAAAGCAGCATTGAGTGTGGCATCACAAACACTTGGTTAAGCCAGACATCTGTTAGAAACTCAAGTCAAAACTATGTGCAACTGCTGATAAATTCTATCATTAGAAAAGGGAAACAACTCAATTTGGGTTGCTCTAGGATGTACAATTCTAAAAGAAATTAGCCTTGGCCTCTGAGGGCTTTCCTAAAACACAACATCTCTACCCAAAAGGCAGCTGCAGAAATGAGTCTCCATTAACACAGCTTCCAAACCCTCATTGCTTCCCTGTAGAAAAAAAGAAAGCATTCTACTGTGATGCCCAGTCCCGTCAAACATTCATCACCACCCAATGCCACGTGCAATCCTCCAAAGCAAGCATATTTCTCCCACACTGGCACCAGCTTCACACCCACCAGCAGACTAAGTTGGGAGGTTTGTTGGCATTGGGTGCTAGGTGCAACTCCTGGTCCTGCCTTTTCACTAATCGATCAACTCATATACTTTGGAAAACAAAGTTACTCTCTCCACTCGTCACTTTTTTTCTTAAGGAGCACTGCAATTCTACCTGAAGTTTCGATTTGGGCTTTATTTGAACTTGAAACTCCAGCTGAAGGGGAATTCTAACTGATGATGAAGATCTAGAAGGAGAAACAGGCCTTCTTCAAGGGAAAACAGGAAAAATAAGAGACTTTGCCAGTTTCAGGGCATGGAATACAGCTGAGAAGGCAGGTAATTTAAGTTCTGACACCTGTGAGAAAGTGCATAAAGTTGTGCAGGGTGAAGGGATCACATAGTGCCAAGGAGGAAGCTGAGATCTTGAGACCTTCCTCCTGTGGTTGGCGCCTTTCTTGCAGGTCACATAGGCAAAATGTCACTCCATATTCATTTAAATAAATGTCATTTCATATTCCTTTTTAGGCCCTTTGGCACATCTGAATGTACTCTATTATGAGACACGCGTATAAAATCTGAAGTTTTCAGAGGAAATGTGAGATATAATTTGCACCAGTACTCACATCCTGAAACTATTCACTATGGAAACCCTACCTGATAACATGAGGAAATTAGAGAGGTTAAATCTGTCACAAAATGTCAGGCCCATTTGTTCAAAGAAATAGTGGCACATGACCATAACATATGAAGAAGTTTGGACAGCATGGTATCACAAAAATATGACTCATTAGGAACAAGCAGCCACAAGTTGGTAGTTAAGTGTTCAGGCTTTATTTTGTGCTATAGTTCAGCATATGGCTTGTACACTGTGGAATAGTTAAAATAGAATCCTTTTCTGCACTGACAGGACAGCTCCTGTCCTGATTATTGTCAACCAGGAGTCAGATCAATTAATAGAGTAGTTAAAACATAAATGGGCCAACTGTTTTTGAACTAGTGTAAGATTTGGCACACAACTCCAACTACGCCGTGTTGGTAGTCCCCTCTCCTCTCCTGAGGCAAGTGGTGGACAGTATTTTATGATTACTCATATCTGAGTAAAACTGAGCAATATTACCACTCAAGTCCACAACAGCGAATACAGATGACCATGCTCTCACTAAAGGATTTATTTGCAGAGGGTAACACCCAGGATCCAATCCCCAGAGGAGAACAGAAATGCAATATGATGGAAATAAGAGCCTATGACAATACAACACCCTTTATTTCCACTAGCTGGTAGTTGCAAAGCCAAAAGATGCAGAGTTGCAATTATTCGATATTGGGAAACCCACCAAGGACCAACGTTTACATGTCCCTACTGCTACCTTACCTATATTAATGATTTCCAGGTATGCAAACTCCCTGAGGGAAGGCATTATTTTTTTTTTGATGTCTGTATGTCCCTACCAGACATAACCTAATAACCTGATATATAAGCTATCAATAAAGATTTGTGGAATGAAAGAATGAAGAGATAGGCTATTTTTTCCCATCCAATGTCTTTCCTTCCTTAACATTGAGTTTTAAGCACTGAATCCTACACAGAAGGAACACTTCTACCAAGAGTGGAACCAAATATGCTGATCCACCCATAAATAAAACACTCTGTCTATCAAATGATCCTTTTCAGTATATTCTGCTAATGGCATTTAAAGGAAAAAGACTGGAAGATTGTAAGCTTGGCTAAAGTCACATGGGGAGTGATGGACATAGACTGGAACTCAGTTCTCTTAACCAATTCAAGACTCTTTATCCACAGCCAACATGTTCTATCTAGTGTAACTTCACAGGATTTCCATGGGTCAACACAACTCAAGATGTACTTCTCCAGAAACACATCTGATTCAGAAAGCAGCCACATTTGCTAGAAGTTTCTCTGTGACTTGTTGATTTTATTAAGTTCTCAAATCACAGTAGTTTGTCAGCTTGGCGATATAAGAAAATGTAAAATAACACTGCCAATAACCTGCTTGTAAACCTTCATTTTTCTTTTAATAATTAAAATAAATTTCAGAACTAGAAAGATGCAACTGACCAAAAAGAAGGCAGCAAATACTGATCGTCTTTTTTTTTTTTTTTCTATGCTGGATGATTAGCAGAAGTATTTTAGAGCTATCACCTAGCCAACTTCTGCATTTGGTGAATAACAGACCACAGCCCAAAGAAGTTAGGTGGTTCATTCAAGGTCACACAGCAACAGTCTAAGCTTAATTTGAAACGTGATTTGGCAATACTCGTTCACCTGACCAAAATTTTTTAGCACCTATTGTGTACCAGGAGCTGAGTTGGAAGGATAATAACCAAGAGCCATCCTAAGCCCTCTGCGAGCACACAGGTGAGGAAGATTGTATCTTTATCAACTAAAATTATAGAATTATTAACTGGTGCACCAGAAACATATATGACATGCTCTCTGAGCATTGAGAAGAAAACAACGAATTCTGCCATGGCCCGGACAGCAACAGTATCACAGAGTAGGTTGCATCAAGAGACCCACACGTGTGAATGCTTCTTTTCCACTTTTAAAAATCACTTCCAAGGCTAACAATAAAAACTTGAGGAAATCTCTAATATCCTTAAGCTCTCCATTCTTGACCTCAATGCTCGTATTTTTAAGAGAAAAAGAAAACCCTGACGGAACCAAATCAAAGGACTCATCAGATGACAGCTGAGTTTTTGGCCGTGGGACTGTTATCATTTAATTAATTTAATGAGATAAAGTATGTAAAGTGTTTAGCATAGTGCGAGGCAAATAGTACAGTGTTCAGTAAATGTCCATATTCATTCATTCATTCATTCATTATTAGATAAGCATCATTATGACTTGGATGGAAACTCTCAGATATCTAAGAATCCAAGTTGTGGGATGATTCTAGAATGTTCTGAAGGTGGGATGAAAGAGTAAGAAGCAAAGTTTCCAAAGAATCTTTGGAGGAATAGCGCCCCTCGCGTCCTACACTCCTCCCCCATCAGAAGACTTTGGACGTTTTTAAACTTTGCCCTTTTTGTCAACCACTCTTCCAAAGAGCGAACCCTGCAGGCCCTTAGTAATAATGGCTTTTGTAATTTCAAGAGATTTGATTCTGAAAAGCAAATCTCTTACATCATTCCAACTGCCCCCTGGTGAGCTATCGGGGACGGACAGCACGTTTTCCGCGTTGCTGGAACATGATCCTAAATAGAAAACTACCATCACCAAGCGCAAACGTAATTTTTCTGTCTCAAGTTCACATTGGGGTGGCCTAGGTTGACTCTCCCATGTGCTTTACTACAATTAAGCCCTATACGTTTTATTGTCTTTTAAGTTTGCATACACACGCACACATACAAAAGGCACGGTTCTACAGGTTACGCCCTGGTTGAAAAAGGCTGCACAGGCCCCAGACCTGCACTTCCCGGGGATGATACACACTTGACATAATTCCCGGGAGGGTGCGGGCTGGCGGTCGCTCCACCCACGGGAAAGTCCCCACTGCCGTGCGTTTCCAAAGCCACCGTCACTTTCTCCCGGGAGGCTAGCTAGGAAAACGCCGTTGCTCAGGTGGCTGCAGGTGGATCCGAGCCGGGCTGTGTCCTCTTCGGGGGCTGCCGCTGCCCCCAGTCCCACGCCCGGGTCCGCACCCGAGCGGAGAAGGCGCCCCGCCCAGCGCCCGCGACGGCCGCGGCTGCGGCTCTGATTTGCCGCGGGGCAGGTGAACTCTTCTTCCCGCAGCTGGATGAATAATGAACGGAGCCGGGAGGGGAAGCCGAGAGCCCTGCGCGGTAGATTAAGCCGCCTTCCTCAGCCCGCCGCCTCCCTTCCCCCTCCCTAAGCACCCGCTAGGCGACTTTCCTCGCGACTCTAGGCAGGTGGGAGCTCACGCCGCCTCGCGTCCCCGGGCCCGCCATCCTAGGACCCCCAAACTCTTGATTTCCTTATCGATTAATTTATTTGCCTGAGGTCACATTGCTTTTGCTATCATGGCGACAACTCCCACAATCTCCTTTTTTCTCACCCCCAGCTCCAGGGTTTTACACGTAGGTTGGAGCCTCGGAGGAAAACTGGGAGGCAGGGGGCGAAGTCAGAGAACGGAGCTAAACTCTTATTAACCACTTCTTTTCTGGGGAAGAGGCAGGCTCGTGCCTCTCTGTACTGGGGAGGTTTCTTGCAGTGCGATTGAACTGTCTACTTCCAGAACAAGCTCTAACCACCTTATAAAATCTTAATTGGACTTTACGGGTAGACTCATTGGGGGAAGGAGGGAGGGCGAGAAGGGGGTTTTAAGGTGCCGGATTTTATTTTTCATAGGAGCATAAGTATTTTTACACAGGTAATTGCAATTGTTCACTCCTCACCTACGCTCCATGTAGATGCTTTCCATTCGGGGGCACCGGGGAAGTGGGAAGAAAGAGAATCCAATTTCAGAGATGGTACCTCGGTCGGCCACCCACCCACCCACCCAAATGCACTCAGGGCAGAGAGGGAGAAGGGAGTGGGGCTTGTGATCTGCATACAAAACAATCAGGAGTTGGAATCTTCTCACAAAAGCCCCCTCTAGTTCCACGGCCACCCACCCACCCACCCCCAAAAAACTTCCATCTGACCCACAATGCCATACACCCGGCACCGCTCTCTCACCTTCAGAATGATGAGGCAATACTGCAAATTCCGCCAATGCCAGGGCCACCCCGAGCCACACTTTGAAGACACTCATTGCCGCCTCTGCACCCAAGCTGGGCAAGCCCAGCCTTCAGCATCCAAGAACCAGTTCTCAGCCAAAACGCAGCCTTCGGCGCCCCAGGCTGGGCGCCCCGAGAGCGGGGTGCGACGGGCGGCGGGCAGCGGGCGGTCACCTCCGGGGAAATGAGGCGATGGACGGGCGAGAGCGACACTCTCGTGGCGGGGGGGAGGGGGAGGGATTCAATTCACTCACTGCGGGGCGGAGAGCGCGCCTAGCTCTCCAGCAAAGCAGGACGCCAACGTCGGCTGAGCTCGGGAGAATAAAAGAGGAGTCAGGGCGCAGTGGCCCGCGGCTAAGGCTCGCCGGAAAGTTGCCCGTCACCAGCCGACTGGATCTCCCCGCATTTCCCGCAGGCCGGACCCGCCCGCTCCCGGGTCCCCAACCGTGGAGATCCCGGCGCAGGTTCTTCGGCAGCAGCTTTCTAAAGTTCGCTTGACACTCGCAGCGTCGGCCGAGGGGGTCGCCAGGAGCCCCAAAAGACCCACCCACTCCTCCTTCTGGCCTGGGCCACCCGGCTCGGCGGACCTCAGCCACCCAGGGCGGCTCGCGGGAAACTTCGTGCTGCGCTGCGGGCGGCTCGTGGGACTCGCCGGCGCCGCAGCCGCACGCCGCCGCCGCGGGCTGCGCTCCCTGCCGCAGACTCCGCGAAAGCTTCTGAGGAAAGCCGGGGGCGACAGCGCCGGGGACCCCGCCGCTACTTTCCCGCCCCCGCCGCTGGCCCGGGCGAGGAGCGCTGCGGGGCGCGGCTCGCTCGGCGCCAGCGGCCACCTCCGCCCCGTGCACCCCGAGCCGGTCTGCTGGGTCGAGGTATGATTACGGGAGCGGAGGAGGAGCCATGGTTTTAAATGCAGCGAGGAAAATGCTAGAGAGCCTGGAAAGGACTTCCGAACTAGAGCCACTCGACCGGAGAGCCCGGAAACGCACAAAATAAGGCCCCCCTCTGGAACCCCGCGTTTAAAGGACACACGCTCCGCCTTCCTCCGCCTCCCCCACCCCCCCCCCCCTTCCTCTCTCCTTTGCTCCGGGTGAAAATGGACCCAGAGACTCGGAGCTTTTGCAAAAGATTCCAGAGAGTCACGTGGAAAGGGGAGAAGCGAGGAGGGGGGAGTGAGGGGAGGCCGAGAGAGCAACCTGATCCCCTTATTCTTTCTGCTGGAGTTCAGATTGCCTTTGTCTGGGGCGGCATCAAAAGTGGTCACACCAGGGAGGGCTGGAGGGGAAAATGGCGTGGTCCTGGCTCCTGCACAGCCTAGGGACCCGCGAACCGGATCCACAGCCCTCACTTGGGAGGGGGTATGCCCACATTCAAGGACCCCAGCGCTACTCCCCACACACACACCCCGCCACTCCGGCTGCACTAAGAGAGTGAGGCAGATCTGATCCATCTTCCTTGCTCTGAGACCATCAGGTCGTCGCATCGTGGGTTTACCAGCAGCCTGGGAGGATATCGGTGTGTGTGTCCTAGGCGAGGCCTCCCACCGCGAATGCACCTTTCCCTCTCCCTGAGAGAGGCTGTCAGTGGAACACTACGCAGCCTCTGAGCGGTGGCTCCAGCTGCGCCCCCAAATGCCAAAGACTGGGAAGTAAATGTCAGGGCAGGGCACACTGGGGCATGCCCTTGAAGAGTGGAGGTCTTGATTCCTGGTCAGGACTGAGTGCCGGCAGCTATATTTTTATAGGACCAAATAAAAATAGCTGGTCTAGGGTTAATTATTTTATGAGAATAGTTGCATCAGAAAGATGCTGCCTGGATTATGAGTGGCCCAGAGAAGAGACGTCCTGGGTCTCTCAGTTGACCTCAGATGGGCTAGCCTGTCAAAGGGGAGTTTGTCCAAGCATTGAACTCCGAGCTGTGAAACAGCAGGGACCCAATTTATTTCCAGTCCCATCACCACAATCCAGCGGACGTTCTGCTCCGCACTAGCACGAGTTGGAACGATTCACTTTTCAGAATAACTCGATAAATTGTAACCGGCAGATCCTGTAACTATTACAATTAGCCCAAGCAAAAGGAAACGTCTGACAACCTAGCGCTGATCTTTAAGTATTCACAAGACCCAGGGGTTGTGCAAGTCTCTCCTGGGCTGTGGCGGTCTCAGGGACAGAGATTGTCACCTTTGTAGCTGAAGCACATAGTAGGTGCTCATTAAACGTTTGTTGAAAGAATGGACTGAGCAAAAGTGTAAGTTCCTGAGAGGAGGCCAGGTATAAAAAGAAGAGGTGAGATAAAAAGGAAACAGGATTTCCAAAGACGCTTTGCTTTTTGCTTCAGATAAGGAGGTATTCTAAAATACACCACTTCTGCCCCTGCCTCAATTTAAACAGTGAAATACTTGGAACAACCTATAATACAGAATGTGTTGAGTGAATTATGATTCCTCCATAAACTTCAATATTATACAGAGATTAAAAATATCCTAAATGTATATTTATTGACATGGAAAGATGTTTTTAAAATATTATTGGGTGAAAAACGTAGCTCATAAGAAAATAATATAATGTTCCAATGGTTTTGCTTGTACACATGTACATTTATGCATTTATACACACATATTCATACACACGTATCTCAAAGAATATACACCAAAATGCTATCTCTGAGAATTCAAGTGAGTTTTAATTTCTCTTTTTAGCTAAACTGTGTTTTCTCATTCTTTTATATGGAACACATGTTTAAGTGCACGATGCAAAATTATATTGGAGAAATTTTCAAATAACAGAATTAGCTAATTCAAACTGGCTTAAACTACATGTATGGCATTTACTGTCTGTCATAACTAGAAACTAAGACTGTCCTTAGAAGACATTCAGATTGGGTCCAATTTAGTACTTTAATGATGTCATAAAGGACCTGAATTATTTCTTTTTCTCTGCTCTGCCTTTGTGAGAGACATTACTAGTGTTCACCATCATTTCCTGGATACATGGAATATCACATTTTCCCAGCCCACTCACAGTTAGGCGGGGCCATGAACTAGGTCTAGACCTGCACTGTCCAATACAGCAGCCACCATCCACATGTGGTTATTGATCTCTTGAAAGGTGGCTAGTCCAAATTGAGATGTGCTGAAAGTATAAAGTATATATCAGATATCAAAGTCTTAGTACACACAAAAAAGAATGTAAAATATCTCATTAATTTTTTATATTAACTATATGTTAAAATGATAATAGCTTGAATATATTCTTTTAAATAAAATATATTATTAAAACTAACTTTTCCTGTTTCTTTTTACTTTTTAAAATGTAGCTTCTAGAAAGTCAGGTTTACATATGTCCGCTAATCTATAAGACGAGATATAAGAATGAGATCTAATCTACAAGGATGATTGAGAAAAAAAAAAAACATGTAATATCAAGCACTGGCAAGGATGTAGAAGAACTGGTACTCTCACACGTATTTCTGGTGTTAAATGCAAAGTTATGCAGACACTTTGGAAAACAGTTTGGAAGTTTCTTATAAAGTTAAACATGAAGTTACCATATGACCTAGCCATCCTACTCCTCTAAGTGTTTACCCAAGGGAAATGAAAACCTGTGTTCACACAAAAACCTGTACGTGAATATTTTTATTGGCTTTATTTAGCCACCAAAAATTGGAAACAATCCAAATGTCCCTCAACTGAGAAGTGGATAAACAAACTGAGGTACATCCATACAACAGAATACTATTCAACAACAAAAAGGGACAAACTACGGATACAGACCACAGCATAGAGGAAACTCAACTGCATTATGCTAAGTGAAAGAATCCAGACTCAAAAAGCTCATATACTCTGATTGCATTTACGTGACATCCTGGAAAAGCAAAACCGTACTGTCAGAAAACAGAGCAATGGTTGCCAGGAGCTGAGGGTAGAAGGAGAGTTTGACTACAAAGGGCATAGAGTAATTCTGGGGAGAGATGAAAATGTTCTAAAACTTGCTTGCAATGGTAAGTACATGACTGTATGTGTTTGTCCAAACTTACAGAACTATACACTTTGAAAGGGTAAATTTGCTGTATGTATATTATATGCTAATTTAAAACAAAACAGACAGCAAGCAAAGAAATCTTAGCAAACAAACATCACTTTCAAATTTGGTAATAACAAGAACAATAAACTTAGTCAAAATAATTATACATGTGGCTCATATTATGTTTCTATTGGACAGCACTGTTTTAGACAGTGGCCTCTGTCATTTTCAGGCCAAAGCAATTATAGCAATGCTCCCTTCCCTGCCTCAGTGAAGTCTGAAACCTATGATGGCAGCATCATTAGATGGTGGAGCCTCTGTAAGCCCAAGTCTCTGAATGACTCTTTGGAACAAAGGCCCTGCCAACACTCACTGGACACCTAGTGTGAGAAATAAACCTTATTTTGTTAAGCAATGAAGATTTGGGGGTTGTTTGTTACTGCAGCATAACCTAGCCTGTCCTGATGAATGCTGTCTTCCATTGTATCAACTTCACCTCCCACTTCGATCCTGCTTTTAGGTACAAAATAACTACCCACAATTCTCCAAGCTACATGCTTTTTAGTTTAATCTACAGATATTTGATCCAGAACTATCTAAAGAAGCAAGGAATATACTTTCTTTCCCCAGCAGACATTTCCTTGTGTTTCATTGGTTCACATTCACTCCCATGCTCATCCCTGAATCAACATGTTTAACAGAGCATAGGATTTCACGAACTAGCTGAGACCTGAGTCATAAGACATGCCCCACCTCTACAGTCAGGAGTTGGGGAGTTAACATCTCCCCAAATTAGGATGACTAATTTGTTGCCCAAACCAAGATGCTTTAGAGAGTGCTAAAGAATATATTCATAATTATTCTAGAATAACAGACACAAACCAGGGCTCCCAAAGTACATGGCTTCATGCTAAGAAGATTTGGCTACCTGAATGAAAAGTTGTTAGTAAGAGTAAGTGGAATGGATACTGGGGAGATAACCACAATGACTATTCTAAAAAATATTTTTAATCACATACCTACTGTCTTAGTCCATTCAGGTTGCTATAATAAAATGCCATAGACTGGGGAGCTTATAAACAACAGAAATTTATTGTTCACAGTTCTGGAGGCTGGGAAATCCAAGATGAAGGTGCAGGCAGATTTGGTATCTGGTGAGGGCTTCCTGGTTCATGGACGATTGTCTTCTGGCTGTAACCTCACATGGCAGAAAGAGAAGGAAGCTCTCTGGAGCCTCTTTATAAGGGCACTAATCCCATTTGTGATGGTTCCACTCTCATGACCTAATCTCGTCCCAAAGACCGCACCTCCAAATATCATTACATTGGGGAGTAGGTTTCAACACGTGAATTGGGGCAGAGGTAGGGGATGGAACACAAACATTCAGGCAATAGCACATACAAAGAAAATAAAGGGTCCACGAGGTAGTAATGACCAAATGTATTCTCTATGAGGGAAAACTCAGCAGAGTGCCAAGTTTGCTCCTGAAGCCGTCTTATTTTCAAGGTATTCTTTCCGAGGTAACACTACTAGGAATCAACGTTAGTAAATTCGAGCCTCCTGATGTGTCTGGAACTCCCCCATCCCCACCCCCCACCACCAAGGCTTTTTAATGACCTCAAAGCCTAAATGACAAAGAACAACATATTCCACATTTTCAGAAGTAAAGTCATGACTTTGAGATTATTTTCACTGCAATCCAAAGATACTGGCCTCCACAAACCCAGGAAAGAGAGACTGTGTTATCTCACTGAGCCCAGGGAATACTACCTAGGATGCAGTCTAAGTTCTAAGACCAACTGGTTGACTGACTTCAGATAAGTCATTAATAGAACTTCTAAATCCTCATCTGTAAATGGGAGATAATAATACCTGGGATCTACTTATCAAACTGGTTGTATGGAAGCTCAAATTAAGAAAATGGATATGAAAATCTTTTGAAACTTTAAGAGCATTATACAAGTGTAAAGTATTATTATTAAGAACTTTCAGCTAGGTCCGGTGTTTTTATGTGGGAGTCAGTTTAAAGGCTATGAATAATCATCTTGTAATTGGATATGTAAATGTTCCTAGAGGTCCACTGCAGTAGGCTATTCAGATAAATCAAAACTGATGATGATGTTGATCATAATAATGATGATACTTCTCTAATAGTGAATGAAGCAAATAGTGCAGGAAGCAAAGTTAATGATCTCATAACTTGATCCATGGAAAACTAAGTAGCTTTTAGTGTCTTTATTTTTTAAAGTTTTCCAGTGATGATATAATCGGAGCTGCAACTTTTACTGTCACTGTGGTTCTGATATGTTTGCTCATACTAATCCATTAGCATTTAATTTTGTTGCTTTTATCTCTTATCCTATAAGCACATAGTAACAGCTGAACTGCAACGAGTCTGGCCTCAGTGCCCCTGGAATGATTCAATCTTAAAATGATTGCGGATTTCAAAAAGACTGGGGGAAACTGGCCATAGGTTCTCAGGGAAGTGCCCTGGCAGACAGGCAGTCCTGAACCTGCTGTCATTTTTAGGAGGTTACAGAGTTGAGAAATATTTCCCCTGTGGGCACAAGACAAAAAGAAGGTGGAAAAAAGCAAGACAGTGAAGAGCCATGACCCTGTGTCCCTTCACATCTTGTTTAGAACCAAAAAGTGTGCAGAATTTGAAAGTGCCTCCAAGATGGGAGAAATGTTGCTATCTCCTTGAATTGGCTCTTTCTTATGAACCTTAGCATCCTTCTTTAGCATCCACCGTTATGCTTCTTCCCACCAAAACATATAGGCATGAATCTGAACCAATGATGCATCAAACATGGCATTGGTATAGAAAATTTAACTTACAATGAAGAAAAGCCAAGGCTTTTAATATAATGCAAAGATACGCAACTGTCAATTTACAGATGATGTTGTAGTCAGAGAGACTTGTTACAAGGAAGAAAGCCCACTCAAATAAGTAAAGGGAAAGAACTGCTGTAAAAATGCAGTTAATTTCATAGATATGCAAGGACAAAACAAAGTTTATGCATATACGTACCTATATGATCTAGCATAGAAAAAATACCATAGAAAATGTGTTCCCCCCTCATAGAAAAAATACCAAAAGCAGTTTTCTACTCTGATTTTCTAAAATTTATTTGAAAGGAAAGAGGGTAATTGTTTCATTCACTGTATGTATAAATATACTTAATCCACTAACTATATTTATAAATCCTCTTATAGTCTGAATATATTAAAAGACTGAAAGCTTTGAATTGAACTGGAAAGTTGTTCATATGATGCCACTTTACATACACCACCAAGAGTAACCTCAGTTTTTTTCATTTTCAATATAAATGTGGGGATTCCATTGGTGGCGACCTATATCAGTTAAAAATAAAATAACACTCTGATGAATAGTCACATTAATTAGTGTTATTCATGGCATAAAGCACTACACCCAGAGTAATGCCCTTCTAACTTGAGCAGTTACAGAGGACCCCAGCTAGCCTGCCTGCCCAGTGCCCATGTAATCGGAAGGAATCCTACCTATGCTCATTTATCGATAGAATTCTTTAGTTCTGGGTCTCTGAGAAAAGACCCACAGCTTGAAACAGAAATGTAAAGATGAACAAGCAAAATAACTGATCCCAGAGTAAAAGGCACCATGCAAGAAGCACAAAAAATTTCTTGAAAAGATGAAATTTATATCCTGAGTTATTTATTTATTTATTTTAAAATATTTATTTATTTTTGGCTGTGTTGGGTCTTAGTTGCAGCATGTGGGATCTTTGTTGCAGCGAGCAGGCTTCTTGCTAGTTGTGGCTCGCCGGCTCCAGAGCGTGTAGGCTCAGTAGTTGTGGCACGCGGGCTTAGTCGCCCTGTGGCATGTGGGATCTTAGTTCCCTAACCAGGGCTGAAACCTGTGTCCCCTGCAATGGAAGGTGGGTTCTTAACCACTGGACCACCAGGGAAGTCCCTCAGAGTTATTTAAAAAGACAGGATTTTTATAAAACAAGCTCTGGTGTCTATAAAAAAAAAAAGAGCAATTAAGAACAAAAAAGAGTTTTTAGAAAATAAACATATAATTTCCAAAATAAGAAAAACTTAATAGAAGTTCTGAATAATAAAAGACACAAAGCTGAAGGCTTTAATCAGTAGCCTAGAAGATGAAACTGAGGACATTTTCAAAATTTAGAGCAATAAAATATGATATAGCTCCAGGAGACCAAGTATCTGTCTAATAAGAGTTCTCAATGGAGGAAACAGAGAAAACGTAAGGAAAGAAGCAAAGAAAAAATAATTACTCATACTGGGAAAATCAGAGCCTGAGCACAGAACCTCTCTCTCCCAACTGATTAGTGACATAAATGGTTAATGTGGACAGGGCCTTGGGACTGGAGAGAGAAATGAAGAAAGTGTGGCTTGCTTAGCATTTAGTGTTCTACAGAGACAGTTTGTTTGGCTTGGTTAGGGCAGCTTCTGTAGAGCATCATTTACAAAGCTGCAAGGATCAAAGACCAGGCATCCGAGGAGAAGGCCTATCACTCTAGTGGAAACTGAAATCGTTTATTGATTTTAAGTCCAGTGGTTTGAACCTACATCAAGGAAACCCTCTAGTTCTACCATTGCAAGCCATTCGTAGGAGGAATTGGAGCACTGGGCTGAACTGCCCCCTTCTTCGTGGCCGAAGAAAGGCCACCAGCACCACCTATACACACACACTTAAACTGAAGAATGCTGACAATATGGTAAGTTCCCACTCACTGCTGCCTCACTAGAAAAGTTTCTTTCTTAACTCTCATCTCCTGCCCTCCATCACAAAGGGCTGACTTACACATTTACTGTTATGGGAAACCAAAGAAGGATCTCGGATTATTTAAGGGGCTCAGCAGCTTAAAGGAGGAAGAACACGGCCAAAAAACCCAACCAAACAAACAACAAAAAACTAAGACAGATAATATCCCCCATGAGGCAGACTAATATATAGAGAAAATACAATTTAAGAAAAATATATTACATAAGTCAGTGGCATGCAAAAAGATTGGTAACTGAAGAATCAGAAAACTAAAAATTTTTATTTGAAGGAAGATTTTTTTAAATCATAGTACTTGAATTATAAAATTCATTCGAGGAACACCAAAATAAAGTGGATACTTCTGGAAACAAAGTTAAAAGTATGAAAGGTCAAATAGAGGAACTATATCACAACAAAGCCCCAAAATATAAAGGTTGGAAGTCTTGAGTAAAAAGACATGCAAGACAGATCCAAAACAATGCACGTTCCAAGAGGTAAAAAGAGAACGTACACAAGAGAAGTCTGAAAAGAGAACAGAAGATTCTGCCTTTCAGATTAAATGTGCCAAGCAAAATTAATTTTCAAATGATATGCATTTTGACAAAAACTGATAAAACTATGAATCGCAAAGATAAAAAGAAAATCTCATAATTCCAGACATTAATACACATACACACACAGATTAATTTAGGGAAGAACATCACAATGGATTTCTCACCTGCGACTCTGGAATATACGGAAAAATATTTCTAGGCTTTCCAGAGAAAAGAAGATCAAGAATTCTTTACCAGCCTAGACATCATCCCTATGGAAGGGCAAGAGAATAAATTTTATATGATCTCAAAATATACTACCTTTATATACTTCTTACGCAACAGAGAAGCAAAGGGAAAGTTAATTCAGGGCAAATAATCTCAAGTTAGTAAAAGATTGAGTGTACAAGAAAAAATGGTGAGCAAAAAAAATCCTAGTTTTTAAAAACTGTAAAAAAAATGTATTAAAATTTAATGATGATAATGCAATTTTTGAAGTATAAAATATATGTTGAATAAGGATTATAAAAAGTGAAAAGGCATAATTCAAGGAAAAGTAAACAATAGTTTAGAACTAAAATGCCAATAATACCTAGAAATTAGGGTTAAAGAAAGAGATGTCTTGAAATAAAAGTTTATTAGAAGATGGGAAAAGAAAGTAGGGAAATACAATGATGAAGACTGATCTATTTTAATTTTGGAATGTTAAAATAGAGATCCAGAGCAGAATTTTGAAATTATTGTTGGGAGCAAGAGGCAGGAGGGATAAGACGGTAGATGTAGGGAGAGGAGAACAGAATCAGGTCTTCTTCTTGCCCCAAAAAACAGAGGATGTATTTGCTTTTCAAACACAGAGAACAGTTAGGCCATAAATAAAACCTTAATAAATTCAAGAAAAAAAACTAAATATATTCTCTAACAACCATGATAAAAGCTGGCGTTAACAAGAAAAGAATAACTTTTATTTTAAATATGTACACTTAAAGATTTAGAAGCAGTCCTTTAAGTAACTCTTGGTTTAAAGAGGATATCAAAACCAAAGTTATACGGGACTTCCCTCGTGGCGCAGTGGTTAAGAATCTGCCTGCCAATGCAGGGGACATGGGTTCGAGCCCTGGTCCGGGAAGATCCCACATGCTGCGGAGCAACTGAGCCCGTGCACCACAACTACTGAAGCCCACTCACCTAGAGCCCGTGCTCCACAACAAGAGAAGCCACCACAACAAGAAACACGTGCACTGCAAGGAAGAGTAGCCCCCACTCACCGCAACTAGAAAAAGCCCATGAGCAGCAACGAAGACCCAACGCAGCCAAAAATAAGTAAATAAATGTAAAAAAAACCCCAAAGTTATAAACTATAGACAAATTAATTACAAAGAAAATTACTTACCAAAGCTTATGTGATCCAGTTTAATATGGTATATGGTATCCAACGCAAGAAATAAACAAGAGTTACAGCTTAAAATAATGTATTAAAGCTACGAAAGATTGAAAACAATAAAAGCTAACATTTTAACTCTTAGAATCAAGAAAAAGTGATGAATTAAGTCCAGAGAAATTCAAGAAATGTATTAATAAACACAAAAATATAAATTAATTAAATACAAAACAAAGACTAAGTACATATCAATAAAACCAAAAGCATAAATTTTTTTGGAAAAATTAATAAAATGTCCAAGTCTTGCAACTTAGAGAAAAAGAGAGAAGTTCATTGATCAGGTGAGCCCTGGTATCCTTGAAGAGCTCTGTAGTGATTATTCTTTGCAAGCCAGTATGAGAAAAGCTGTCATCTAACTGGACTCTATGAATTCAATGAGGAAGATGGGATGCTAGGATAGCAGGGAGCAAGTGACACCACTTAATCCTCAAAGACAAGGCAGCTATGGTTCCTGTAATGAAAGCAGAGCCAGAGTAGTCATAAGGATATTTAGACCTGCTTAGAACCTTCGTGTTGGCTAATTAGTCACAGTGCCCTTAGGATTGAAGTAGATAGACAGTGAACTGAAGTCTTTCTTGATTTATGTAGGTGAAAGAGCTCTAGATTTAATGTCTACAAAGTCTGACTTAAACCACTACAACAGAGAATTGTGGATCCTCAACCAATTCCCAGGTTCAAAGTCCCCTGAATGAAGGAAAGGCTGGTGTTCTCTTGAGGAAGGACTCTGCTAACCTTCCAAAAATGTATACGGTAAATCTTCCTTCTAGACTTCCAAATAAACTTGGTGTCATTTAGCAGGGAGACTGTACATAACGGAAGGAAAATAATCAGAATTTGAGGATTTCTGGGCATCGTAATCTAGCACCCTTAGGATCCATTTCCATAAATATTTCTCTGGTGTATATTGCAATTATTTGGGGGCTTATGGTAGCTCCTCGTGAGTCACTATATCTCACCCTCTGGTATGTGAAGAGTTCTGAGTCTGGCTATAGGTCTAGCAGCAATGAGTGGTAGTAGGGGTAGTCGTAAAGGAGATTAGCATTCAGCTGCAAGCTAACCAACTCATAGGAGGCCATTTCATATTCTTAGGCAAAGGAAAATTAACTACTTCAGTCAGGGGAAATGTTGCTCCATTACATCCCAACATCTCCCAAAGTCTCAACCCATTGCAGGTGCAAAATCTTATCTATATACCATCAGCTCGAAAGCCCCAAATCTCATCATCTAAGTCAAATATGGGTAGGATTCTGGATATAATCCACCCTAGGGCAAAATTCCCCTCCATCTGTGAACCTGTGAAACTAGAAGACTACTTATATGCTGCTATGGTTTGAATGTTTGTGTCCTCCAAAATTCATATGTTAACCCTAACCCCCAAGATGAAGGTATTAGGAGATGGGGCTTTGGGGAGGTAGTTAGGTCATGAGGGTAGAGCCCTCGTGAGTGAGATTAATAACCTTATAAAAGAGGCCCAAGAAAGTTCCCTTCTTCCCTTCTACCATGTGGGAACACAGCCAGAAATTGCTGTGTATTAACCAGCAAGCAGGCTCTCACCTGACATGAAATCTGCTCGCATCTTGATCTTGAAATTCCCAGCCTCCAGGACTGTGAGTGATAAATTTCTGTTGTTTATAAGCCACCCAATCTATGGAATTTTACTATAGCAACCCTAATGGACTAAGATATATGCCCACACAATATGACGTGGGAAACGCATAGGATAACAGTTATAGACATGCTCATTGTAAAAGGGAGAAAATGGAAGGAGAAAAAGAGTCACTGGTCCCAAGCAATTTCAAAGTCCAACTGGTCAAACTTCATTAGGTTTAAAAGCTTGGGAATAATCCTCTGTAGCTCATGGCTCTGACCTCTGGACCCAAGGCCTTACCCTTAAAGTTATCCTTCTTTTTTCTTGAAGGGTAGGACATATTTGCGGATGCATAGTTTTATCATGTTTCTTGCCTGTAGAGTTCTCAGGGACCAACAGCCTTCTTTCATTTCATCCTATCTCTTGTCCGTCTAAGCTGTCAGTTTTTCTGCAGGTACAACCTTCTCAAAGCCTTGGCAGTCTCCTATGTATGTCATGAGAATGTAGGCCATTAAACAAAAGGCTCCTCCACAGATATTTCCGAGATAATTACATCTCTTTGTCTGACTTCTGCTGAGATGGCCGAGGAGATCCATGAGTCATATGCTTCATCTCTTCAAATTCACTCTTCATGAATGAATGTACTGATCATTTGATTCTTCCAAAGCACCAGCAAAAGCTGTCCAGACACACCCTTGGCTTTCTCTTTAGAGCATACTTTTCTGGCAGTGAATCTCCAAATTTTAGCTTTTTTTTTTTTGCAATCTGGTTAGGCTAAGAATTTTCTAAATCATCAGGTCTTGGTTTCTTTCTGCTTAACAATTCTTCCTTTAATTTATCTCTTTGTTCTCTCATTTTAGTATAATCAACAAGAAGAAACCAGGCTCCACCTTCAATGCTTTGCTTGGAAATCTTTTTAGTTAATATCCAAGTTCATTACTTACACGTATTGTTTTCCACACAACTGTGGGACACAATTCAGCCAAACTTCTGCCACTATAAAACAAAGATCCTCTTTCCATCAGTTCCCAAAAGCGTGTTCCTCATTCCCTTCTAAGCCTTCACCAACAGAACCTTTAATATTTAATGTTTTTACCAATAGTTGGTTTATGAAAATGTGGGTATTCTTTAAGACAGTATAGGCTTTCTCTACCGTGCTCATCACTTCGTCTGAACCCTCAATGGCAGTCTTTAACATCCATATTTCTACCAATAGTTTGTTCAAAGTAATCTATGCTTTTTCTATCATGCTTATCTAAATTCCTCCTCTATGCATTAAACTCCAAGGCAACTTCCACATTTCCAGGTATCTGTTACAGCAGTACTCCATTCCTGGGACCAAAATCTGTATTGGTTTCCTATTCCTGCTGTAACAAATTACCACTTCCTGGTGGCTTACAGTAACACACACTTTTTCTTCTATAGTTCTGGAGGTCAGAAGTCTGAAATCCACTTCACTGGGCCAAAATCAGGTCTGCAGGGCCGCACTCACTCTGGATGCTCAAAGGGTGACTCTGTTTCCATTTCTTTTTTGGCATCTAGAGCTGTACTCCTTGCATTCCTTGGCTCATGGCTCCTCAGCCGTCTTCAAAGCCAGCTGTGTAGCATCTTGCCTCAGCCATCGCATTGCCTTCTGTCTCTGTAATCAAATCTCCCTCTGCCTTCTCTCCTTTAAGGAAATTTGGGATTACATTTAAAGCCCACCTGGATAATCCAAAATAATCACCCTGTCTCTAAATCCTTAACTTAATCACATCTGCAAAGGCCCTGCTGCCATATAAGGTAACACTCACAGGTTCCCAGGATTAGGCTGTAGATATCTTTGGGGGCCATTATTCAGCTTAGCACATCTGGTACTTCCTTTCTTTATTTGATGCTATACATTGTGAATATTACCTTGTTGCTAGATATTCCTGTGTTTGAATACAATTTAGTTACCTGGAAACAATTTGATTCTTTCAACGCTTGCTTTTAAACTTTGTGAGGTGAGATCAAAACAATCATTAGCCAATGTCTAATTTAGTTCCAATAACTTTCTGAATTCTCTGCCCAATGCCCTGTGAATTGCAAGGTCTTTCACTCCGGCTAGTGAGAAGATGATGTATTTCTGGCCTTGTGTGAGCACCAGGGATTTTTCCCTCTGCTTCTGAGGGATAGAATTCTATCCCCAGCCTCAGTTACTTTCCTCATATACATGAGATTAACAGTACCCAGCAGAGGAAGGACTGAAACAACAGATCAGAAGATCTCCAGAACTCTCCTGCCAGTTCTCTCCCCCTTTGTACTCTTCCCTAGGAACTCTAGCTACTTGTCCTCCTAAGATTCTCAACTTTTTCTCCTCAACTCAGGAAGACTGTTAGGCTCTGCTGGGTCCCCTCCTCCTTGTGCTGTGGCCTGGAAACATTCTCTAGGCAGTAAAAATGGACAATCACGGAGCTCACCTCCTTTGCTTCTCATCTCAGTTATCACTATCCTGCACTGCCTGATGTCCAATGTCTGAAAACTGTTGTTTCATATATTTTATTCAGTTTTCTAGTTATTTCAGGCATGAGGGTAATTCAGGTCCTTGTTAGTCCATCTATACCAAAAGCAGAAGTTCTTAAAATTTATGTGAAAATACAAAGGAGCTAGAAGAGAAAAAACTTTTTTGGAAAAGAACGTATTTTAAGGAATCACACTACCACTTGGTTTCAATTTTAAAAAGAATGAACTATTGATATATCCAACAATGAAATAAATCTCAATATAATAAAGCTACAGTAATCAAGATAATACAGTATTTGTGGTGGTTAGTTTTATATGTCAACTTGACTGGGCTAAGGGATACCCAGAAAGCTGGTAAAATATTATTTCTGGGTGTTTCTGTGAGAGTGTTTCCAGAAGAGATTGGCATATGAATTGGTAGACTGAGTCAATCCTAACTAACGTAGGTTGGCATCATCTAATCCCTTGAGGTCCTGAATAGAACAAAAAGGCAGAGGGAGAGCAAATTTGCTCTTTGCTTGATCTAGGACTTTCATCCTGTCCAGCCCTCAGACATTGGCTCTGGTTCTCAGGTCTTTGGACTTGGACTTGGACTTATACCAATGGCTCCCCTGGTTCTCAGGCCTTTGGACTAAGACTGAATTACAGCACCAAATTTCCTTGTTCTCCAGCTTACAGATGGCAGATGGTAGGCTCCCATAACTGCGTGAGCCAATTCCTATAATAAATCTGTATCTATATATCTCTCTTTTCATATATATATATATGGAAATTATATATAGAGAGAGAGACAGAGAGACAGAGACCGAGACAGAGAGACAAGAGAGAGAGACAGAGAGAGATCTTGTTGATTATTTTTCTCTGGAGAACTCTAATACAGTATTTATATCAGGATAGATGTATAAATCACTGGGACAGTATAAAGAGTTCAGAAATAGACCTTTTACATATATGGTCAATTGCGGGGGTTTTTTACAAAGAAGGAGAAGGAATAGTCTTTCTAGCAAATGATGCTAGAATAATTAGACATCCATAGGCAAAAATAATGAACCTAGATCCTATCTCACACTTTATGAAGAAATTAACTTGAAATGAATTATAGACATAAACTTAAAAGTTACTATTATAAAATTTCTAGGAGAAGCCATAGGGAGAAATTTTTGTGTCATTGGGTTAGATAAGGATTTTTTAGATAGATCACAAAAGACACAAACCATTTTTTAATTGATAAATTTGACACCATCAAATTTAAACTGCTGCTTTAGGAAAGACTGTTTAAGAAAATAAAAAGGCATACTGGGAGAAAATGCTTGCAAACACATATCTGATTAATAACTGATATCCATAATATATAAAGAAATCTTACAACTCAATAGTAAAAAATAGACATTCCAGTAAAAAAGTGGGCAAAAGATTTGAATAACCACTTCACTGAAAATAATATAAGGATGTCAAATAAGTACATTAAAATATGCTCAACATTATTTTTCATTAGGGAAATACAAAACAAACCACAATGAAATACCACTACACACTTACTAAAACAACTAAAATTAAAGCCTGAAAATACCAAATGTTTAAGAGAATGTAGGCTCACTGGAGCCCTCACATGTATTGCTTGTGGGAATGTAAAATGTTTCTGCCCCTTTGGAAATGTGTCAGTTTCTTTTAAAATTAAATATACTCTTAATGAATAATCCACCAATCCCACTCCCTAGCTTCCCAAGAGAATAAAAACATGTCTACACAAAACCTGTACACAAATGTAGTACACTCATGAATGGAATACTACTCAACAATAAAAAAGAATAAATTATTGATACATCCAACAATGTGAGTAAATCTCAAAATCACTGTGTTAAAAGAAAGAGTCCAGGGCTTCCCTGGTGGCGCAGTGGTTGGGAGTCCGCCTGCCGATGCAGGGGTCACGGGTTCGTGCCCCGATCCAGGAAGATCCCACATGACGCGGAGCGGCTGGGCCCGTGAGCCATGGCCGCTGAGCCTGCGCGTCCGGAGCACAGGCTTCACAACGGGAGAGGCCACAACAGTGGGAGGCCCTTGTACCGCAAAACAAAAACAAAAACAAAAAAAAAAAAAAAAAGAAAGAGTCCAGACATAAAATGCTACATACTGTATGATTCCATTTAAATGATACTATGGAAAAGCAAATCTATAGGGACAGACATCAGACTGGGAACTAGGACTGGGATAAAGGGACTGATTGCAAAGGAGCATGAAGGAATTTGTTTGGGTGATGTAACTATCCTATATCTTAATCATCTGTCAAAACTCATTGAGATATACTTTAAAAGTGTGAATTTTACTAAATGTAAACTATACCTCAATAAAACTGCTTAAAAGATATCTAGTCATAGAAAGTCACATGTACACTATGATCCCATTTCTGGGAAGAAAAATTTAAAATTTTTAAATGTCGATGTGTTTACATATATAGAAAGACCTAAGAAAATATTCACTATATTTTCTTAGTACCTGAGGCTGGAGATGGAAGCAAGATTGGGGGCTATCAAAGACTGGGTTCTCTGGAAGCAGAATCTGATACAGATTTGGCAAGTAGCATATTTATTAAGGGTCTCTACTTGTATAAGAGAGGGGGAAGAAGCAGGACTATGCAAAGTTGAACTGCAGTGCAGTGTCAACCTAGTTTCACCCAACCCCATGGAAAGCTCTGGAGCATACATGGTTGTTCAGAGGTGTCCCATGCTGGGCTGAAATGGCTGGGATTTTTGGTTCCCCAGCAGGTCAGAGAATGATGGTAAATGAGATCACTCCTGATTCCACTTTTTTATTTTTAGACCCATGATTTCTTTTGATTGGGGTCACAGAGGATGGTGCCCCATCCTCATAGAGTACCACCTCCAAGCTGATGCTTAAACTGCGCCTTCAGTATCCCACGCCAACACTACTGGGCTGGAGTTTGTGCATGGTGCTATCTCTGATGCAATCAATAAATCTCATGGACTGAGACCTACTTCCAAACCTTCTTTTCTGACAAGTGGGTCCCCTGCTCTGATGTAATGTTATCCTATTGGGACCCTATCCTGATGAATCAAATGCTTCATGAGCCCTCATCTAGTCATGCTGGTTGAAGCTTATGAGCAGGCAAGGCAAGCCCATGCCCAGATCACTTGGCTTTTCCTGTTAGAACAAATCTCTGGCAATTCCAGAATAGAAAGAGCTCAATGTAGTCAACCTGCCACCAAATGGCTGGCTGGTCTCCTTGAAGAATAGTGCCATTTTGGGGGCTCAGTGTTGGTCCCTCTGGCTGGCAGTTTGGACACTGAGTGGCAGCAGTAGCCAACTCATTCTTGGTAAATGGAAGCGAAGCCACTGGAACCATGCATAGCTTTCATCTCTCCCACCATGACCACTCCATTCATGTGTCCATGTGCAAGCACTGGAGTGGCTAATGACCAAGACTAGCTAATATCAAATGGCCAGGTAATTTTGACTATGTGGTTTTTCCATGCCTCTTCCATGAGGGATGTTCTCTGATGTGTGTTTACCTGTGACACAAAGATCTTCACATTTTTGTGACACTCCCATGCATCTATCCACATCCTTTTGTTGCCACTGCCCATGAATTTATATATATTTTAACCTTGAGCTACTTCTCCTCTCACACAAGCTGAATAATCAGGCACTGCCTGAAATTCTGTCCTCACTGTCTTTCAACGCCTCTCCTGAGTGAAGTTGCAGTGTAGCTGAAGCCCGTTTTCAGTTTGTACCCATATACTGAGCTGCCCCATCTGTAAATCTCTGCTGTCTGGTTATAAGTGATCTCCCCAATGTCCACAGGGGTGAGCTGAGGGATGCAACTGTAGTAGATGGCCAGAGGATCTGGGCTTCCTGCTCATGCAACTTGCTTATGTCCTTAGCCCTGCTCATGCTTCATGCCATTTTTACTTTCCTCTTAAAATGGATTGCTGCTGCACCTCCCTGGTTTACAGTTTAGTGGATCTGATAGAACCCAGTTCCAAGTGCATAGTCACTTGTTATCTCTGGGTCAGATGCTCCATCTCTACCAGAACCCAGCAGCACAGCAGGAGTTGTTTTTCAAAAACCATGTAATTATCTGCCATGAGGGCATAATCTAGCTACAGAAGCCTGATTCTACTGCAGTAGTTTGCCCACACAGCATCATTCATTCATACATCTAATATAATAGAATCTTCTGGGTCATTTGAGCCAAGCAGCAGGCACATTGCAGCAGGGACCTGCTGCAGAACCCTTTCTTGCTCTGCACCCCACTCAGTGATGGCAGCCTTCTGTGTTGCTCAGTATATGGGTTGGAGCGGTATTTCCAGATGCAGAATATGCTGCCTTCTAAATCCAAAAAGGCCTACCAGGCATTGTATTTCCTTTTTCATGATAGAAGTGGCAAGATGGATCATTTGTCTCTCATTTTGAAAGGAAATCCTGGCACACTCATGACTACTGAACTGCTGAAAAATTTTCCAGTGTGATAGACCTTTGAATCTTTGTAGGGTTTATCTTCCACCATTAGGTTCATAGGTGTCTTGCCAAGGTTTCCAGTATGCTGGCCACTTTTGGTCCCCTGACACTATTGGAATAACGTTTGATGTAGTGGATCAGTGTGTTATTTTGGGGGATATCCACATGGTCCAGACCTCTTCAGACTATATTATAATAGACTATCTTATGACAGAAGGTAGTAGGTTTTAAATAGCCCCGGGAAAAACTATAAATATATATTGCTGCCTGTTCCATGTTGAGTGTTTTTTTCTGATTAAAATAGAAAAGAATGTATTTGCCAACCAAGGGGCCGCATTCCGTGTACCTGAGGCCATGTTAATCTGCTACCAAATTTACATTTTACACAGCAGCTGCAAATGGGGCTACTACTTGGGGGAGTTTGCATAGCCTAATTGGGATCCTCTAAGACTCATCTGACTCCTTTAGTGGTCAGACTTGTAAATTAAATGGATGAGTATTAGTGTATGTACTCTATTGCTTGTACATTTCCTATTGCTTCTGTAGCAAATTCCACACACTTAAATAACAAAAATTTACTATCTTATAGTTCTGGAGGTCAAAGTCTAAAATGGGTCTCACTGAGCTAAATCAAGATTAGTGTTCCTAAAAAAAAAAAAAAAAAAATTAGTGTTCCTTCTGGAATCCACTGACTTGCCTTTTCCAGCTTCTAAAGTCTGCCCATATTCCCCTGGTTTGTGGTCCCCGTTCACCTTTTTTTTTTTTAAATAAACTTATTTATTTATTTATTTTAGTTTTGGCTGCATTGGGTCTTTGTTCCTGCGCTCAGGCTTTCTCTAGTTGTGGTGAGCGGGGGCTACTCTTCGTTGCGGTGCACGGGCTTCTCATTGCGGTGGCTTCTCTTGTTGTGGAGCACGGGCTCTAGGCGCGTGGGCTTCAGTAGTTGTGGCACGTGGGCTCTAGAGTACAGGCTCAGTAGTTGTGGTGCATGGGCTTAGTTGCTCCACGGCATGTGGGATCTTCCCAGACCAGGGCTCCAACCTGTGTCCCCTGCCTTGGCAAGCAGATTCTTAACCACTGCGTCACCAGGGAAGCCCCCCGTTCATCTTTAAAGCCAGCAATAGCTGGTCAAGTCTTTCTCATGTTGCATAACTCTGACACGCTCTCTCTTGTCTCTCTTCCATATTTAAAGTAAACTGATTAGCAACCTTAATTCCATCTGCAACTTTAATTCTCCCTGACATATAGCATAACAGTCATGGGTTCCAGGGATTAGAACCTGGACATCTTTGCAGGGACTATTACTATTCTCACAACAACTCTTGTTTCCAAGAGTGCAGTCACTTGAGTAAATGGCAACATCCCTTTGGAGAAGGGCTGGGAGAACTATTACTGTGATCATTGCCAACGTGTTGCAGGGGCTTTCTTCCTGTGGATCCAGCCTCCCCTTCAGTCAATGTGCTCCAGGTCTAAAAACTGGTTCAGATCTGGATTCCAGCGAAGTATCATGGCTTTTTATTGAGGCAACTTCTCTCAGTCTTCTGATCATTTATCCTTGATTTGTTATGATGGTACTCACTGAGTAGTACATATTTTGGCTTTCATCTATTTTGCCCCTAGGGTCACTTGTTCGATTATCCATCTGCAAAACTCTCTTCAGGTCAGATCCCCTTGGCCATCATTCCACCCCTGTGGCTCATTACAATAATTGCATCCACCTGGTTTCGAGCAGGTAAGTGCTGCCACCTGGCCTCTATTGTTTTGGGTTCTTAGCCTAGTTCTATAGTAGTCTCCCCGCCCATTAGTTCTGAAATACAAAGGACAAGCTGATCATTTTTTAGTGATGCTTGTAGTACCCTCACACCAGCACCTTCTCTACGGCCTTTGTGGGTGGTATGTCCTCTAGGTGCACCTCTGGAACATGATGCTCTCGTGGTAGTCTGGCTTCACGTAGTATACCCACTTCAGCATGCCCACTTTCTTGAGCCTTTCGATCCCTTCCTCCTTTGTCTTACACAGAAATTCTGGCATTTCAAGTTCATATAATTGATGAACCATCACTTTTTCTATGCTTCTAGAAGCCATCCCAATAGCAAGTCCATACCATCTCCTGGGGACTTTGCCAGGACATTAAATCCTATATCTCAGGTGCATGCTCTCAAATCAATAAACTCTCCACTATTCAATTTTATGTCTCTGCCCCTTGATCAAGCACCCTAAGATACAGTCTCAGAGTAGCAGCTCCTACAGGTATATGCTGGCTAGATTTATAGCTCCATATGACCATGGGGAAATTAAAGGGACTATGGGGGAACTCTAAGCTTTTATTCCGTGTATTACTACAACTGAGTACAGTAAGTATGTATTCATGTATAACTTGAATGATTTAAAAATTGTTTTTAAACAGTTTCTTAAATAACAATAAAAAATAATAATAAAAATAAAAATTTTATTTGAGCCAACGAACAGCAGAATCTTTAGTTTTAGTCCCAAGCATTAACAATGAAAAAGGAAACACTTAAAATTATTCAGGAAAGATTTCTCAGCTCCAGAAATAAAATTATTTTTAAAAAATAGTCCTAAAAGATCAAGATTCAGATGGATTTACACTTTTCATCTTCTTCATGGGATGCAAAAAGAATGTTAATAATTTCCATAGAGTTCTAAAGGAAAAGGATTTTGAATCTAAATTTTTAAATAAAATTTTATACAAAGGCAAATAAATCATCATTGAAATGTGAAAACAAATGAGAAATTTTTATTCAACTAAGTATTCAGAAACTTTATGGCTCACTCAAGCTTTCTAAAAAGCTTCAAGACATTGCTACAAATAAAGTATCTAAAAAGTAGGAAGACATGATATACAAGAAATAGTATTAAACAAGGAAACTAGTAAACTTATAAGTATAAAGAAATGTTAATATTGACCTAAAGATTAATAAAAACTTATTTTTTAAATATCTTTATTGGAGTATAATTGCTTTACAATACTGTGTTAGTTTATGTTGTATAACAAAGTGAATCACCTCTATGTATACATATATCCCCATATACCCTCCCTCTTGAGCCTTGCTCCCACACTCCCTATCCCACCCCTCTAGGTCATCACAAAGCATCAAGCTGATCTCCCTGTGCTATGCAGCAGCTTCCCACTAGCCATCCATTTTACATTTGGTAGTGTATATATGTCAATGCTACTCTCTCACTTCGTCCCAGCTTACCCTTCCCCCACTGTGTCCTCAAGTCTGTTCTCTACATCTGCATCTTTATTCCTGCCCTGCCACTAGGTTCATCAGTACTGTTTTTTTAGATTCCATATATGTGCATTACCATACGGTATTTGTTTTTCTCTTTCTAACTTACTTCACTCTGTATGACAGACTCTAGGTCCATCCATCTCACTACAAATAACTCCATTCTGTTCCTTTTTATGGCTGAGTAATATTCCATTGTATAGATGTCGATGGACATTTAGGTTGTTTCCATGTCCTGGCTATTGGAAATAATGCTGCAATGAACATTGTGGTGCATATATCTTTTTGAATTATGGTTTTCTCAGGGTATATACCCAGTAGTAGGATTGCTGGGTCATATGGTAGTTCTATTTTTGTTTTGTAAGGAACCTCCATGCTGTTCTCCATAGTGGCTGTATAAATGTTCATTCCCACCAACAGTGCAGGAGGGTTCCCTTTTCTCCGTACCCTCTCCAGCATTTATTGTTTGTAGATTTTTTGATGATGCCCTTTCTGACCAGTGTGAGGTGATACCTCATTGTGGTTTTGATTTGCATTTCTCTAATGATTAGTGATGTTGAGCATCTTTTCATGTGTTTGTTGGCAATCTGTATGTCTACTTTGGGTCTTCCACCCATTTTTGGATTGGGTTGTTTGTTTTTTTGATATTGAGCTGTATGAGCTGCTTGCATATTTTGGAGATTAATCCTTTGTCAGTTGCTTCATTTGCAAATATTTTCTCCCATTCTGAGGGTTGAATTTTCATCTCGTTTATGTTTTCCTTTGCTGTGCAAAAGCTTTTAAGTTTCCTTAGGTCTCATTGATTTATTTTTTGTTTTATTTCCATTACTCTAGGAGGTGAGTCAAAAAAGATCTTGCTGTGCTTTATGTCATAAAGTATTCCACCTATGTTTTTCTCTAAGAGTTTTATAGTATCTGGCCTTTCATTTAGGTCTTTAATCCATTTTGAGTTTATTTTTGTGTATGGTGTTAGGGCGTGTTCTAATTTCATTCTTTTACATGTAGCTGTCCAGTTTCCCAGCACCACTTATTGAAGAGGCTGTCTTTTCTCCCTTATATATTCTTGGCTCCTTTGTCAAAGATAAGGTGACCATATGTGCAAGGGTTTTTCTCTGGGCTTTCTATACTGTTCCATTGATTTATATTTCTGTTTTTGTGCCACTACCATACTGTCTTGATTACTGTAGCTTTGTAGTATAGTCTGAAGTCAGGGAGCCTGATTCCTCCAGCTCCTTTTTTCATTCTCAAGATTGCTTTGGCTATTTGGGGTCTTTTGTGTTTCCATACAAATTGTGAAATTTTTTGTTCTAGTTCTGTGAAAAATGTCAGTGGTAGTTTGATAGAGATTGCATTGAATCTGTAGATTGCTTTCGGTAGTATAGTCATTTTCATGATGTTGATTCTTCCAATCCAAAAACATCGTATATCACTCCATCTGTTTGTATCATCTTTAATTTCTTTCATCAGTCTTACAGTTTTCTGCATACAGGTATTTTGCCTCCTTAAGTGGGTTTATTCCTAGGTATTTTATTCATTTAGTTGCAGTGGTAAATGGGAGTGTTTCCTTAATTTCTCTTTCAGATTTTTCATCATTAGTGTATAGGAATGCAAGGGATTTCTGTGCATTAATTTTGGATCCTGCTACTTTTCCAAATTCATTGGTTAGCTCTAGTAGTTTTCTGGGGGTATCTTTAGGATTTTCTATATATAGTATCATGTCATCTGCAAATAGGGACAATTTTATTCTTTTTCAATTTGGATTCCTTTTATTTCTTTTTCTTCTCTGATTGCTGTGGCTAAAACTTCCAAAACTATGTTGAATAATAGTGGTGAGAGTGGACAACCTTGTCTTGTTCCTGATCTTAGAGGAAATGGCTTCAGTTTTTCACCATTGAGAATGATGTTGGCTGTGGGTTTGTCATATATGGGTTTTATTATGTTGAGGTAGGTTCCCTCTATTGCCCACTTTCTGGAGAGTTTTTATCATAAATCGGTGTTGGATTTTGTCAAAAGCTTTTTCTGCATCTATTGAGATTATTATATGGGTTTTATCCTTCAATTTGTTAATATGGTGTATCACATTGATTGATTTGTGTATATTGAAGAATCCTTGCATTCCTGGGATAAACCCCACTTGATCATGGTGTATGATCCTTTTAATGTGCTGTTGGAATCTGTTTGCTAGTATTTTGTTGAGGATTTTTGCATCTATGTTCATCAGTGATATTGGCCTGTAGTTTTCTTTTTTTGTGACATCTTTGTCTGGTTTTGGTGTCAGTGTGATGGCCTCGTAGAATGAGTTTGGGAGTGTTCCTCCCTCTGCTATACTTTGGAAGAGTTTGAGAAGGATGGGTGTTAGCTCTTCTCTAAATGTTTGATAGAATTCACCTGTGAAGGCATCTAGTCCTGGGCTTTTGTTTGTTGGAAGATTTTTAATCACAGTTTCAATGTCATTGCTTGTGGTTGTCTGTTCAAGTTTTCTATATCTTCTTCATTCAATCTTGGAAGGTTGTACATTTCTTTTTTTTTTTTTTTTTGTGGAGAAAATTTCTTTTAATGTTAATTAGACGATGTCACAATAAAATATATCAAAACAATTAAGAGAAATCTAAAATTTTTTGAATATACCTGCCACATAATCCAGTTCTGGATTTTAAGGTTGTACATTTCTAAGAATTTGTCCATTTCTACCAGGTTGTCCATTTTCTTGGCATATACTTGCTTGTAGTAGTCTCTCATGATCCTTTGTATTTCTGCAGTGTCAGTTGTTATTTCTCATTTTTCATTTCTAATTCTGTTGATTTGAGTCTTCTCCCTTTTTTTCTTGATGAGTCTGGATAATGGTTTATCAATTTTGTTTATCTTCTCAAAGAACCAGCTTTTAGTTTTATTGATCTTTGCTATTGTTTCCTTCATTTCTTTTTCATTTATTTCTGATCTGATTCTTATGATTTCTTACCTTCTGCTAACTTTGGGGTTTTTTTTGTTCTTCTTTCTCTAATTGCTCTAGGTGTAAGGTTAGGTTGTTTATTTGAGATTTTTCTTGTTTCTTGAGGTAGTATTGTATTGCTATAATCTTCCCTCTTAGAAATGCTTTTGCTGCATCCCACAGGTTTGGGGTTGTTGTGTTTTCATTATCAGTTTTTTCTAGATATTTTTGGATTTCCTCCTTGACTTTTTCAGTGATCTCTTGGTTGTTTAGTAGTGTTTAGCCTTCATGTGTTTGTATTTTTTACAGCTTTTTTTCCTGTAATTGATATGTAGTCTCATAGCATTGTGGTTGGAAAAGATGCTTGATACGATTTCAATTTTCTTGAATTTACTGAGGCTTCATTTGTGATCTAAGATGTTACCTATCCTGGAGAATGTTCCATTTGCACTTGAGAGGAAAGTGTATTCTGTTGTTTTTGAATGGAATGTCCTATAAATATCAATTAAGTCCATCTGTTTTAATGTGTCATTTAAAGCTTGTGTTTCCTTATTTATTTTCTATTTGGATGATCTATCCATTGGTGTAAGTGGGGTGTTAAAGTCACCTACTATTATTGTGTTACTGTGAATTTCTCCTTTCATGGCTGTGAAAACTTATTTAAATATCATGAAAATTAAATAACTGTAATATAAAAGCTTCAAAAATATAATTAAAATTGATTTCAATAAAATAGGTGATTTTAGTGGAGGGCAGGGGGTGTGGAAATATGTTAAAGGTTATGTCTTATTGTGAAGGAGGTTATAGTTATTTTGATTCCAGGGAAGGTTCTGATCAGCGATGTGGTCATTCTTGATTCAGTTTTTATAGCCAGACAAGTGAGTTGCTCTGCCTAGGCAGCCTGAGTCATGTGGGGTTCAGTCTCTATGTCCACACCTCCACCATGGTGACTGAGAGCCCCACATGTAGTGAGGGAAGAAGTTTCCTAAAGAACCAAAAGAAGAGGAACCAGGAAGCCAAAATTTCTAAGTACCCAGGCCACAACAAATGACACTTTCCAAGTCAGTACAAGCAAAATAAAGAAACAACAAAAACAGCAAATCAGCAAATACTAGGGAATGTGATAAACAAACAAAAAGCATGATAAATCAAAAGCCTAAGAGATGATGGTAAGAAAAAACCAAAAATGTTAGTAATCATAATAAATATGAATGGATAAAAGATGGAACTTACCTATACCCTATTCATAAGAGACACATCTGGTACAAAATGACACCAAAAGTTTGAAAATAAAGAAATAGATACATCAGGAGAATTCTAACAAGAAAAAGATACTGAGTGGTAATAAATACACATACAACATAAAATTCAAAGGGATAAAGTGTTAACTAAACAAAAGGAATATTTTATGTTGACAAAAAGTTACAAACCACCAAGATGTTGTATCCACCCAAGTCTGTGGTTCAAACAATATAACATCAAAATGTATAAAGCAAAAAAGTGGACAGTAAAAAGAGTAATTAACACAAACAACATCATAATGGATGACTTCAACATACCTCTCTTAGATCAAGTAGAGAAAAAAAGATACAGAATATATTTATTAATAAAGATACGGGCACCTAAAATGTGTGGTATTCCAGAATATTTGATGTGAAATTCAAAACAAAAACTCATGTAGTTTAAAAAAAATGAGGGCCTCAACTAAAGAAACTATTTTTATGTTGTATAAATGTATAATGACCCTTGAAAACAGAAGTAAAAATAAAAAAGGAATCCATGAAGTTTTAATTCTTCTTCCTTGATCTTCTTTGATAGTGATTTTAGCTAATGTTATAACAAGAACTTATATATTTATGCCTGGGAATAGAAGATACATAGATAGATACATAGATAAGGCAAGCTTAGAGAATCAATTCTCAAATAATTGGCTTATCCTTATACATCTACTTCACCTAAGACTATCTCAGAAAGAGTTTATGAACCAGTATATACCAGTACAAAAATTTTATGAGTATAGTCTGACTATAAGCATATCTTTTGAAATTTATTTAAAAAAATTTAACCTCTGACTAAAAATATTGTTTTAAATAAAGAAATATGAGCCAAGACATTTTCTGGGACTAAAGGACTTAGTTTTGGGGTCATACAAATCAGCAAAAATATAAATAATGCAGAAGAAAACTTCTTGTTCATGAAAGCAGCCATGCTCCCACCATGAAGTATATCAATGCCACCAAGATTCATGTTGTCCCACTGCATGTACAGGATCATGTGCTTTATTACACAGCTCAATATGTGATGTGAAGAGCTTATACATCGAAATGCAACATGTAGAAATGATACCATTCACTGGACTTAACACATAGCTCACAATGACAATATAGAATCCTCTAACAGTGAGATAACTAGAAGCTATTTTAAAACCGTGAAACACATTAGCAGAATGGAATAGAAGAGAATTTATAGACCAAATGAGGATGAACTGAATTATTCCTTAGTTGTTTTGGTGGCAGTCTGATCAAGGTTACCTTAACAAAAACCTCAACAGTTTACTCTTTCCTCATGGTAGTGCACTTACAACTAAACCTCTCACATCAATGTCCCTTCTCACAGACTGTTCACAGTCAGCACCCTGCTGCTTAGCAGCAAAACACTAAATGATACAGGATAAGCAGTTCCTCTTCAGAAGGTCACCTTACAAACATAATACCAAGCTTTGTTCCTATTTTACAGATGAGGAGTTTGATACGATGAGGGATGTGTGACTTGCCCTGACCAGGCTGGTCAGTGGATAAGTAAAAAACGAGATTCTGTCAGAAGCAATTCACAGAGCACAGAAGCCAAGAGTGGCAGGAAGGAGGGAATTAGCCAATATTTCAAACAGATAAGAATGTAATGATGGAACTAGGCATGGTGATTCTAGTAATGCCCATTACATGCATACAAAAATATGTTTTGAATGAACATTTAAGAAACCTTTTTCTTAACCAGCAATACAAATTTTCTGTATTTACAGAAACAAAACTTTAAAGAGGTCTTTGCCTCTGCTTTTTTTGTTTGTTTGTTTTTGATAAACTCTTAAAAGATAACCTGTGTTTCAAAATAGTTCAAGAGAACAGTGATTTCCTTATACCAACAAATGCACGTCAGCATACACAGTCCTGGTTAATTAATTAAGACAGTCAAAGAGAGCTTAGAAATCTTGATAAGAAATGTATGCACTACAATATAGCACTAAGGGCAAGGGGAGACAAAACATTCTGAATTTTATAAATCTTTTCATTTTGACCCAGGAACTTAAACTTTGTCCACCACCTGTTTCATAAACTCTACCAAAATAGGAATAAGAGATTTGATTCTGAGATTCTAGGTATAGATATGGGGAGAAGAAGCAGAATGAGGGAGATCACACAAAATCAGCAGTGAAAATCATCTGGTTATTAATGTAATGCTTTGTTATCTGGTATTTTCCTTTTCCTTTTTTTTTTTTTTTTTTTGCGGTACACGGGCCTCTCACTGTTGTGGCCTCTCCCGTTGCGGAGCACAGGCTCCGGACGCGCAGGCTCAGGGGCCATGGCTCACGGGCCCAGCCGCTCCGCGCATGTGGGATCTTCCCGGACCGGGGCACGAACCCGTGTCCCCTGCATCGGCAGGCGGACTCTCAACCACTGCACCACCAGGGGAGCCCGGTATTTTCCTTTTTAAACAAAGCAGAACTCAACCCCAAAATTTGAAAGAGTAAATATTTTACATTGGACAGTGGCTAAATTTTTGAGAGAATGGAACAGAACATAGGAGAATTTTGATTTGCAATCAAGTTCCCTATTCCATCCCCAACTCTCCCACTGTTTTACAGCCAGCAATGCCCAGAGTTTTTCTGGATATCACTTCCTTTCCATATACAATGAACTGCCATCTTTATAACAGAGTGATACCAAGTGAGTCTCGTTTGGACACAATAAAGATATTATAAAAAAGAAATAAGCAAAGTTAAAAGCAATTTTACATATGCATACCATGCACTGTTCAGCTTTTCAGAGATTTCAGAAAAAGTTATTGGAAGCAAATTGAAAAGGAGCATCTCCATATAGCATCTTAGTTCCAATCAATGAAAGATAATTTTTTTACAATTGGGATGAATTATAGTATCTATCTACTTTAGAATTCCTAAATTTCTTTGATCACAGAACATTCTTTACAAGTGTAATATGTTGATGGAACATGTACAGCACTGTGAACACTCAGGTTAAAATAAAGAGCAAAAGCATAATCTCAGAATAATTGCTACTAGAAGCATTCAAAAAACAAAGCCTCTAAAACAGAACCTAAATATAACAAACTAAAGAAATTAATTTATTTGCTAAAGGCCAAAATGAACAAAGTAACAAAAAAATGTGTTGAAATTATCAAAGCAGATGTATAAAACCCAGACAAGCAATCACTAATAAATGACATGCATCAACATGATGGTTATTTGGTAAATGCTACTTTTGCATAAATGTGCAAAGTCAGCATCATGTATTCAGGCTTCTGGTGAGCTCCAGTGTACTCTGTTATAAGGCCTATCATTTCGAAACAGCAGATTATCTCATAATAATAGCAAACATGTTTAAGTGTTGGCAGTCTTCTGTGTTTTCTTAATACACGCTAGAGATAACAAATTTCCTAGCACTGATATTTTTCATGGATTACTTGTCCAGATCTTGATATTTATTGTATTTTATTAATCTTTATGTCTGTCCTTTCACTAATATCACAAGTCTTGAAATCAGGTAGTATGAGTCTTCTAAATGTGTTCTTCTCTTTCAAAATTATTTTGGCTTTCTAGTTCCTTTGTGTCTTCATAGGAATTTAGAATCAGCTTATTAATTTCAAAAGAAAATTCTTCTGGGATTTGATTGGCAATGCATTGAATCCAGATCAGTTTAGAGATATTTGTATCTCCACTTTATTGAGTGATATAAACATGATATAAACTCTCCATTTATTTAGGTCGTTGATTTCTTTTTTTTAGACATTTGTAGTTTTCAGCATACAGAAACTGCATATACTTTGTAAGATTTATACCTAAGTATTACATTTTATGCTATTTTATTTTATTTTTAACTTTTTATTTTATATTGGAATATAGGTGATTCACAATGTTGTGTTAATTTCAGGTGTACAGCAAAGTGATTCAGTTGTTGGATCTTCGTTGCTGCGTGCGGGCTTTCTCTAGTTGCGGCGAGCAGGGGCTACTCTTCGTTGAGGTGCATGGGCTTCTCCTTGTGGTGGCTTCTATTGTTGTGGAGCATGGGCTCTAGGAACGTGGGCTTCAGTAGTTGTAGCACGTGGGCTCAGTAGTTGTTGCTCATGGGCTCTAGAGTGCAGGCTCTGTAGTGGCACACGGGCTTAGGTGCTCCAAGGAATGTGAGATCTTCCCGGACCAGGGATCGAACCCGTGTCCCCTGCATTGGCAGGCGGATTCTTAACCACTGTGCCACCAGGGAGGAAGCTCCTAATATTTTCTCTTTCTAATGTGATTTCTTCTTTGGCCCATGGATTATTTAGAAATGTGTCATTCAATTTAGCAACATTTGGTAGTGTTCTAGATTATCTTTTGTTATTCATTTTTAATCTAATTATATTGTGGTCAGCAAACATACATTGTATAATTTCAATCCTTTGAAATTTATTGAAGCTTGTTTCATGGCTCAACACATTGTTTATGTTGGTGAATATTCTATACGCACTTTGAAAGAGTGTATATTCCACAGTTATTGGGTAAAATATTTTATACATGTTAATAAGGTCAAATTGGTTAATGGTGTTGTGCAAATATTCCATATCCTTACTGAATTTGTTTGGTCACATCCTATCAATTACTAAGAGTGAGGTGTTAAAATCACCAAATATTACTGTAGATTAAATAAGATTGTTGGTTTGTCTATTTCTCCTTTTAGCTCTGATAGTTTTTGCTTCCTGCATTTAGAAGCTAGCTGCATATATATTTAGGATTCTTATTATTTCCTAAGGAATTGATCCTTTTATCATTATAAAATGCCCCCTTTATCTCTAGTCATATTCCTTGTTTTAAAATCTAATTTTCTTTATACTCGCTTTGTATAGTTAAAAGTCTTTTAAAGATGCTTTTAAAAAGAGCTTTTTTTGTTTGTTTGTTTTGGGTTTTTTTTTGCGGTACGCGGGCCTCTCACTGTTGTGGCCTCTCCCGTTGCCGAGCACAGGCTCCGGACTTGCAGGCTCAGCGGCCATGGCTTACGGGCCCAGCTGCTCCGCGGCATGTGGGACCTTCCTGGCATGTGGGATCTTCCCGGACCGGGTCACGAACCCACGTGCCCTGCATCGGCAGGCGGACTCTCAACCACTGTGCCACCAGGGAAGCCCTAAAAATAGCTTTTAAGTACATATTTACCCATACCTCTGTCTTGCCTAGTGCTCTTCGTTTCCTCCTGCATATCTGAGTTTCCATCTACAATCATTTCCCCTCAGACTAAAGATTTTCCTTTAGAATTTATTGTAGTGCTGTTCTGCTGCTAAATCTTCAGTTCTGTTTGTCTGGAAATATCTATTTTGCCTTAATTTTTCTAAAGAATAATTCACTGGGTACAGAACTGTAGGTTGGCAGGGTTTTATTTTTGGTTTGTTTTTTTTTAAGCACTTTAAAGATACCATTTACCTGTCATCCAGTTTCCATTGTTCTTGATGGGAAGTTTGATGTGATTCTTATCGATATTTCTCTGAATGTAATGTTTCCCTTTCTGATTGCTTGTAAGATTTTCCCTTTACATTGGTTTCTAGCAGTTTGACTATGATGTGACTTTTCTTTATATATATTTCTCCCATTTGGGTTTTTTGAATCTGAAGATTGATGTCATTTAGCAGTTTTTGAAAATTCTTGTCTTGCACTGTCTCGGTGAGACCTCTATATGGATATCTTATCTTTTCCTTCTGTATGTAATGCATATTTTTTGCTCTGGGTGCTTTTAAGATTTTATCTTATTTGTTATGTTCAGCAATTTGATCATTATTTCCCTTGGTGCTATTTTTCACCCTTTGGGGGGCTCTGTGTATTTACTGGATACATGAATTTCTAGTTTACTTCAAATTTGGGAAATTTTTGGAAATTATTTCTTGAAATCACTTTCTATCCCCTCCTACTTCTGAGACTCAAATCAAGTGTATGTTAGACCTTTTTTTTTTTTTTTTTTTTGCCGGGGAATGAGGCTTTGTTAATTTTTTGCATCTTTTATTCTCTGTACTGTATGTTGAGTAGTTTCTACTGCTCAGACTTCATTTTTTCCTGATCTTCTTTTGCCTAGTTTCTTATCTGCTGCTAATCTCATCAAGTAATTTTTTTTTATTTTAGAGATTACGTTTTGCAGCTCCAGACTTCCAACCTTCATATGTATATAGTTTCTTCCTCATTATGTTCACATTTTCCTTTAAATCCTTGAGTATACTGATAATGCCTGTGTTAAAGCTTTTGTCCAGGAAGTCCTTTATCTCTATCATTTCTTGTTCTATTACTCTTGAATGATATTTCTTCTGGTTATGGGTCTCATTTTACTGCTTTTTTGTATATGTAATAATTTTTATTGGACTTTGGACACTGAATATTACATTGTTAACTATCAAGATTTTCTATCTAGTGTTAAAATTTGTTGCAACATTTCATTAAATTACTTAAGTTACTGCAAGTTAAGTTGCTTGAAGTTAAGTTGCCTGATCCTTTTGAGGCTTGTCTTTAAACTTTTTAAAGATAGGTCTAGAGTAATCTTTATTCTAGGGCTAGTTTAGCCATACTATTGATACTAATGCATGATCCTCTGGATTCTATATGAATATCCCAGGAATTCAACAGAGTCTCTCCATTCTGGATGATGGGAATTCAAAAGTCTCCACCCAATGTTGTCTGTGAAAATAGTTTAATCTACAGTTCCCTTAATGTTCTTATTTGGACTCATGAGTATTTCAGAAATGCATGATGTAGTATTCAGCAACTAATTCATGGGGATTCTATTCATATTTGTAGGAGTTTTTTTGTTAGATAACACTCCTTTCTCCTCTATTCTGTGCCACAAGTTCCAGCCCCCTCAGGTTCCTCCAAGCTCCAAACTCTATCCCCTCAATTCAGTGAGACCACCATGTTCTGCTTGGGTTCTCCCTCCCCACATCATGATCTAAAAAATACTTCCAAGTAAAACTTAGGGTGATTGTAGGGCTCAGCTTGTTTGTTTCCCTTCTCTTAGGGATCACATTCTTGCCATGCCTATTGTCCAATGTCTAACAAACACTGTTTTGCATATTTTGTTGAGTTTTTCTGCTATTTACAATGGGAAGGAAAGTCTGGTACCAGTTACTCGACCAGGTCCAGAAATGGAAATCTATATTACCTTTTATAAAGGAAACTGCCAGTGTTAAAAAGTAACATCAATAAAATCTCCAGGAAGGATTCAAAGAAATTTTGTCAATAATTCTTTGGGATTTGAAATTTGGATTTTTGTTTTGTTTGCTTGCTTTTCTTGCTAAGTTACTTCGGTTAATTACCTAGATTTTTATAATCACTTAGATTCCACTGTTGCCTTTCTCTGGTCTAAAATGTCTCTACCTATTTCACTTCTATTTATCTTAAAATGCTCTGGGTAGAATTAGACCATTTTTTAACACTACAGCATTGATTTACAGTGATAGGTTCATGACGAGCTCCTGTAAAATTGTTCATTGAGGATGCTGGCTTTTGTTTATCTTAGAAAACCAAAAAATAGAGTCATAAGAGGCCTTTCAGAATATTTGTTCTAATCTTCTAATTTTACTCATAAGGAAATTGTGTTCTAGAAAAGTTCAATAACTGACCCAAAATTATCTAGCTGGTGGTTGGCAAGATTAGGACCAGATCTCTTATTTCTCTAAATTCAATTTTTGTTTTGTGTTTGTTTTATTTCATCAAACTACCTTCCTCATCAGAGATGGAATTTGTGTAAGAGGCTTTCCCATTCACTCCATTTGTTAATAAGATTAATATCAATAAAAATAAAATCGCTTTCTCCAATTTTTTTCATCATTTATAACTTCTGACATCTTTTTATTGTTGCTAAAGTCCTTTTTGGGTTTAATAAGTCAAAGGAAGACAGCTTAATCACCATACTCCTCCTGCTGGAAAGAATATCTAACTACAGGCAATAAGAAGGTATTCAGACAGAGAAGGAAGCTTGTGCTAGATGCTCAGGTGGCAGAGACGTAGGTACAAAAGAGATGGGGAGGACAAGACTGCATATAGAAAACATTCAGAGCAGAATATGAAACTCTACTTTCATTTCTAAAGCCGAAAGTCTTTGCTGCTCTCCTGTAGCATGTATAAAGTATGTGACCCTGAGTCAAAAAATGCTTGTAGAATATTATTGAAGACGGGAAACCTGTGTGGCAGTTGTTGAAAATAGAGCTCACCTAGATATGTTAGCAACGTTTTATCATACTACAGAACAACCTATCGAGAAAGTGAGTGAGAGCAATAGTGCCGACTGCCATACCACAGCAGGTGATGTTTCACAATAACTTTGGAGAATGTCCCCTCTGAATCAGGACCTTGCCCTAGTCCTGGTGTTTCCTACTGTGCAGGTGTGCAGCCTGCTCAGTTCCTTCTACTGGCTCTTAACACCAAGTCAGTCTACGTGGATTTTTCTTCTTAACTCTCTGTGTAGATAGTATACGCTATTTTCAAGTCATAAGGGGAAAAATGAATTCCAGAAGAATTAAAAATGCACTAATTTCCATTACATTAATGATTAGCTTTTTAAAAGTTAATATCTAGCGAGAAATGATTAAAGCCCCCCAAATACAAATTCTTCATCATCTTGGATGCAATGTTGCTATTAACAAGACTTAAAAAGGGTGCTTACTAATTTACAAGATTAGATGGAAAAGAGTAAATATTTTATTAACCCTCCCAGAGTTGAGTTATTTATTGACTATCTTTTCCCACCTCCCCTTATAATACATGGCATTACAAATAACATAAATCAAATATTATATGTCCATTTATAGTACTATGTCCCAGACTTTCTTAGCTCACCCCAAAATAAAGATGTATTGTGTTATTACCCTTGTTATTACTTTTGTGTTATTAACACAAAATATTTTAATAAAAGATATTTTGTGTTACTACCACAAAATCATTATTTTGTGTTATTACTATCTAATTAGACTTTACTGAGTCAGGGGAAAAAAAGAAACCTTTAGAATAGCAGATACTATGAGCTAACATTATTGAGCACTTACTCTAAGCCAGGCACTGTGCTAAACACTTCTACTTAGATTATCTTATTTAATCCTCACAGCAACCCTATGAGTTACATAGGGTTACTGTTATTACCCCCATTTCTTTAATGAGGAAATCAAGGCTTGGGGAGTGTAAATAACCTGCCTGAAATTGCAGAGCTGGTAAGTGCTGGAAGGCTGGCTTCAACCCTGCAATCTGTGCTTTTAACCACTGTGTTCCTTACTCCCATGGTTTTAGCAAGAACTTACTGCGTTTGCTACACGTAAAGACAAGCTTGTGTCAGGCCCTTTAGGTGGCTTTTGAAGATCCAAGATAGGAAATAGATAAAGTAACACAATGGGTAACAGACAGGGTTGTGTTCAGTTTCCTGCATATTGGCTGCTATTACAAACATTTCTCTCAAACCAAGCAAAATATGCAAACAGTAGAGGATGACGGTATTTAAGAGAAATCCTTGAATGTTTTCTAGATTACAAAAAAAAGTAAACCCTTGCAAATTTCAGTATTTTATATAGTTTAATTACAAATTACTTAGGATGTTTGAGAATTATAGTACATCACAGTTTCAAGACACTTGAGAACACCAACCTAAAGAATGACCAGATATCATATAAACAATTATAGTATTTTGATGTCAGGAGTCATAGCTTCTAATTCCTGTTCTACCAATAAGTATATGAATGACCTTGATCTTATCTGTAATATGAGGATGATAATGACGATAGTACTCAACTCACAGAGTTGATGTGTTGATAAAAGAGATAATCGATGCGAGTACCTCACACCTGGAAAGCACTCAGTGAGAGTTGGCTATTGTTGAACTTATCCAGGTCACTAGTGACGTGAAGAGTTCTTCGGAAGCCCATGATGTGAAAAACTCAAACAGGACTTGAGCATGTAATCCCACTAGAGTTCCAAGTACCAGGGCTAAAGGCATGGTGTGTACTTGATTTGTTTTCTACCATAGTCAAGATGCTTTGGAGTTCTCCACCATGATTTGTCTCTTCTTTCACTCCCACCAGTTAGACAGCCATGGATCTGAAGAACTTGTGAATATTCCATAAATACAATATGATTGCAAAGAAAGAAAGAGGACATTTCTCCTGAGTAAGTGACATTGGCAAGGAAAACCACCCCATCCATTAATTCTCAAGGAAAAGCAGTATTAAAAAACTAGAGAAACAGTGATTATGATGGAATTTGTTTTTCAAGGTCAAAGAAGCTCCTATTGGAATCTTGAATCTACCACTTAATCATTTGTAACCCTTGAATAAGTAACTTAAACTCTATTTCCTCAAGTATTAAATGGCATGAATAATACTTAGCAGGGCTGCTGTAAGGAATGGAGATGATGTTTTAAATAGGCCAAAAAGTGCTTCAGACAGAACAGGAATAAATAAATATAGGCAGAAACTCTCTATATCTCTTACTAATATGGTGCCGATTTTCCCAGTAATATTGATGAGAACAATAGTTATAAAGATATGAATCACAGTCTCTGCAAGAGAAAGTACCTACAACCATACAATAATCCTGATGAGAATTCATGAAGATGTTTTATAAGTTAGACGTATACAGTGAACATTTCACTGACAAAGAGAAAACAATTTACCTGGTATTATTATAAGCTAGCCTCTGTATTCTTAGCTATAAACCCAGAAAATACATCTGTTACTAACAGAATTGGCTACTAAAAAGAAACTTTTTACTTAAATGTACCCCATCCCCAACTGTTATTCAAAACCACGTTCTGCTTTATTTGGTTTATCTTGGAACACAGGTGTCTTGTGTTTGCCGTCTGACTTCCTGTTGCATCATTGTTCTTTCTTTAGCAAAGTATTCTTTCATCGAAAAGTATGCTCTGCCTCTAAGTTTAATATAACTGAATGGACTTGTGGCTATCAAGGAAGCACACTAAAAATATACCCAAAGCCTTCTGGGAATATCTGACGCTGGTCGTTAAGTAACCATCCTGCAACTCACAGTCCCCTGAAATAGCACTTGTATCCTATTACCTGCAGGAATTAAAAGAAAACCATATATCAGAACACAGTTCGGGCACACAAAGACGGAAGGTTTCTGCAGTTTTAAATGCCTGAAAACTCCCTCAAACAAAACCGAAGATCAAAGTTTTGGCCCAGTAATTTTGAATATCAGATGAAATGCCCCAGTTGGGTTAGCTTGATTATTCTTCTTTAGCCTGATTGTTTCTCTCTATCACCTTGTGCCATTAATGGAGAAATTAATCTTTGAAGTTCTAATGGCTCAGCATTTTCAATTATTCACTCCAGCTAAGGAATTTTTTAAGAAAAGCTCAGTGTTCTCAGTTACGATAAGCCTTCCCGCAGACACTGATACCCAACCTGAACTGCTACCCAGAAAAAGCATCCCCTCCATAGAAATTTTTCTGAGGATTTAAAAAATCCATTCTACTGCTTATTTCCTTTCTTAAAGTCCATATTTGTAATCAACTTAAAGCATAAAAAGTGTTTAATTAGCAATTTAATAATTTTTTCCTAAAGAGTATTTTCAGAAAGAAACAGGGGAGGAATGTGGAAGAACAAATAGAGTCTTTTTAGGACCGGTTCTATTATAAGCACTATAATCTAAAATATACTCTGATACCCTGGTCCTAATTTATTGTCTGGGTAGACATTAGGAATATATCAAGCTCTTCTAGTTTAAAAGCAAAACAAAATAAAACAAACAAACAAACAAAAACCCTCTTGTTCTTAGCATCTCCTTCCCTGCTCCTGTGTGACCCTTCCTTGTTCTTACTGAATAATTTCTTCTGTCGATTGTCCTTGATGAAAAGCCAAGGAGTCCTGTGAACCTATTATCTCTCTTTATGAAACAGGCTCTCGATGTTTAAAAAAAGTTTTGGAGGAGACATTACTTCTGCTAGTCTGCTTACTCCAGAAAAGCTCTGTTGACTTTGGCAAGCCTAGGTGCTTTTTTATTCTCCTCTGTAAACTGCATGCTCAGCCTTCATTTTAAGGAGTTGTACATTTGCTAAATGAAGAGGAGACTGCAGCTTCCCTTATGCTATTCGTTATTCCTTCAAAATTTATATTGCTTCTAAGCAGTTTCATGCTAAAATGAGATCATTCAAATACAGGCATTAGTCTAATTTTTAAGAGCCTTTGTTTTGGTGAATAATTATAAAGTCAAGGTGTTTTATTACCACTCCAAAATATAACACTTAGGAAAAAAGTCTCTGATAATTGATATTTCATGAATTTTCCCCTTCAAAAAGCTCCATTTTTACAAACTGACCCAGTCTCTCACAGGCTCCAAAATTGTGAACATACTCTTTCAGTTATTGTTCATTAGAGTTGAGAGTATGGTACCAAGGAATTCTACCTCCAGAGATGAGTGAATTCTCAGAATTCTATCTCAGATCTCCAAGTCTGAGAAGAAATGAGTTGCTAGAAATTTTTTCATTCAGTTCAGTTTTACAGTTGCATTATGTTTATAATGCTACTTCTCATCCAGTCCCAAATCAAATGTCACCAGCCCACAGAGGCTTTTCCCCAGCCTTCTCTCTAGAGTGTCCCCATCCCATTACTCTCTATTACATCACCTACATCTTTCCTGAACAGCATTCATCACAAGGTGTAAGTGCTGTCATTTGTTTATTGAATGCCTTAAGCTACTAGAGTGTGCTCCTGAGAGCAAGTGATTGTCACCTTCCTCATTTCTGTATCCCCAGAGCCTAGCATTGAGTTGAATGAATGAGAAAATGAACGAAAATTTCCTGTTACTGATTAATCCTTTTGATCTGAGCCATTATTTGGGATGCTCTCTTCTATCCCCAGTCTCTCCTCAACCAAAATACAGCCAGCATGCTTCCATTTCTTCTTCTAAGAGTTTATTGTTCTTTCCCTGATAACCAGTTAATACATGCTCATTTTAGAAAATTAGGGGGTGAAACCTAAGTCATATAAAAAGACAATTGAAGTCACTGGGGTTGACCAGTCATCCCAGTTTGTCCAAGAACTGAGGGGATTTCCAGGACATGGAAAAAAACCAACAATGTCCAGGAGAAGCCAGGAGTTGGTGACACTCCACCTCACCTCTCACTAAGTAGTTACTGTTAATAACCTACTCTATTTTCATCCATTACTTTAGGCATATTATAGTTAATTGGGATTTCATTATACAGATAATTTTGAATTCAGCTCTTTCCAATTAATTTTATGCCATAAGCATTTCCCCACATCATTAAAATTCCTTCTTAGTATCATTTTTAAAACTGCTTAATATTGGACACTATACTTAAGAGGCACTGTAATACAAGGCTGAAGACCAAAGACTCTGGAGCCAGATTGCCTGAGTTCAAGTTCCAGCTCTGCCTTGGGCATTTTACTTATCCTCTCTGTGCCTTAGTTTCCTCATCTCTAATACAGGGATCAGGAAAGTACATGCCATATAGGGCTGTTGTAAGGACTAAATAGGTTTATATTTGAAAGTTATCAGCAATAATTACCTCTGTTTTTCCTGATAGATTATCACGTGCTATAACAGAATGCTCATACTACACGAATGTCAGACGCTGCTTCCTTCCTCTTTTATTTTTCAGAGGTCTTACTCCCAATTAAACCTTTGTATTCCTCACTCTGCCTCCGCATCCACGTTCCAGAGGACCCAACAAATACAGAAACTTTGCTAAGTTGATACGAGAAACAAAAGACATTTCATTATTTTAGTTGCATTTCTTTGACTACAGACACAATTGAATATTTACCTTTACTAAGCTCTGAAATTTCCTCTTTTGTGAACTGACTACTCATGTTCTTTTCCCATTTTTCCTATTGGGTCGTAGTGTTTTTATTGTCTGTTTGTATAAATTATTGATATATGAACGATATTAGTCCTTTATGTCATTGGTTTTTGATGTACAGAAGTTCTACATTATGTAGTCAAATGATAATAGATTACTTTGTAATTTTTATCTTTGCTCTAACGCCAGAGTGTACATTCCATTCTAGAGATCAGCACTTACAGTTTCTCCCTATTAATGAATAGTTTAAATTTGTCCATCTGGAATAAATTTTCACATATTGTGTGAGGTGAAAATCTAGAATGATTTTTCCCTGACTATAAAGCCATGTCTCCCCAGACCATCTAGTGAACAATCTTACCCTTTCTGATTGATTGGTCATGTCTTCCAATATCATTTATTAAAATTGTATACATGTTGGATTCCTTTCCTGTTACATAAATTTATTTGTCTTCTTTCTGTACACTATACTTGCTAAATTGCTGTGGTTTTACCATCTGTTTTAATATCTACTATGTTGAATCTCAATCAATAAACTTTCTAGGCTTCTGTATTTTTTCCAAAGTGCAGTTATGGCACTTCAGATTGTATCTAAGACAGGGTCACTTTCTCTTCCTCCTATTGTCCCCAGATTGGAAAATTTGTCATTGCTGAGAAAATTCTCATAAAGCCTCTACGTAAAAGGGAAAACCTAATTTGTGAAGCAAAGTTGTTTAAAACGTGGTACAAATGTGACTAGACTGCTCTCTTCAGTTTGTGTAGGAGCCTGTTGGCTTCATCCTATTCTCTAGTGCAGAGCAAACTAAGAGCCTAAAGTTCAGAATGTGACAGCGACATCACAGGACCTACTAGTGGCATGTTTTTATAGTGACATGAAGAAAAGAGAAATGTGTTTACCCAGCAACTGTGTGACCAACAGCATTAACTATAGTTGGATGAAGGAGGTGGTCAATAACTATGGACACACAGAAAGGCAAATGCAAAGGGAGGATCATAGACAAGACTTGTTCAGTCACATCTCTTGCCTCTACCACCATCTTTTCAACAATTCTGGTCAATCTGAGTTCAGAAGGAGGGAGGGAGAGAAAATGACAGGGGAGCTAGTGGGCAGTGGCATGCCAGCCAGTAGCAGCTGAAAGACTCCCACTTGGTCACCCCCAGGATAAATACTACAAAGGAAAAAAAAAGTATAAACACTTGAAAGGACAGCAAAATTCCTTTGTAACAACAATCACCTTGTAGGCTAACTGCATTTGTGTGAGTATGTTTTAGTTGTCAGCATTTCTTTTAGGGTACACTTAACCCTTTGTGTTACAATAGGGATCTGTTCAACTGGACTTCTCTTTACCTCCAGGGCAAGAGAGAAAAGACCTTTTCTTTTCTTCCTTCCTTCCTTCCTTCATTTCTCTTCCTATTGCTCTTGTACCTTTTAAGTGGGTTTAAAATAAGTATGCACCTTCCAATTCACTCAGATGTATAAACAGGAAAAGGGCAAACAACTCTTTAATGAACAGTAAAGCCAAAAAGAGCAAGAATAAACATGCTGCTGAGGCTGGTAACGTGAAATAGAATTCACCTGAAGATTCTGCGGGATGAAGGTTTTTCTTTAACCAGCAATTTTTCACTCTACATGAAGCAGCCACAAGTTTAAAAGGTGAATGTGAAGAGTGTCCTTATGAGGAAGGAATGCTCGCCTGCCCTGGTTAGGGTTAGGCCAGCACCCCAGAAGGTTGTTAAGTGCTGGCGGGCAGCTGTGGGGTTAGGCTAGGAAGCCATTTCCCGAATAGTCTCTTCAAGGCAGAGGCTAAGCTCCACAATGGATGACAAGTTTTAAGGGTCTTTTGCTGTACAGTGAAAAGTAATCTGACTTTGAATGACAGCTTGGAGGTGACACGTTTTTAATAATATTGGAAAACTAGTTCAAGTCCTTGAAAGAAAGAGGCATCACCTCACTCTGACTGAATGATAAAATACAGAGCAAAGAACAAATCACCTAAAAACAACTACAACTACAAACATTACTTACAGTAGTGAAGGGACAGTGGTCCTAGATAAAGTCATTGTTTTTGAAAATGTGAATCATGGCATCCTAGAAGAGGCAAATTAATGTGACGATTCGAAGTATGGATCTTGTGGTCAAACAGACCCAGATCTGAATCTGTGTTGCTTTAGGGATCTGGGGCAATGAGTTTCTTCATCTGTGAAGTGGAATAGTTAATATTTCTCACTTCACGGGCTTGTTGTAAAAATTAGATGAGATTGACATGTTAAGTACTTAGCCCAGAAGCTGGCACATTATAAGCACTCAATAAATTATAACCATTAGCATTATTGTTGTTACTTCTCATCATCATCCTAGTAGGCGAAAGGGCTAGATAAGTCTTCTAGTCCATCTTTCTGCTTCTAATTTGGATCACATTTAAATACTTACAGGAAACAAAATGAGTCCCTCTCCTATTTTTAAGGGTGTTTAAGAAAAAGGAAAGTACATGATTTCCTATAGGAATTCTTTCTCGCTCAGAAATGTTTTCCAGTTTTTCTAAAAACCTCTCATGTTGCAACATGAGTCTATTTCTTCTTGGCTATATTTACTGAGGGTGGGAACAACTTATCACCCCCTTTAGCAATACTGTAGATGCTGTACTTTAAGGAAATTATGACTTGGCCCTCCTCTTCCTTTCTCACTCCCCAGGGACCCCACCCCAAACGCACAGCTAATGACTCTACTACTTTCACTTCTCTGAGAGCAAATAAAGAAAATGATCTTACTACAGTTGGGTTATAATTCACAGTATGAAAATTACTAATCTGAAACACTACACAGTGATTCTCAGACCTGTTTTGTAACACATCAAGGAATTTCTCTGTACCAAGAAGAATAATGGCAAACCTGAACAGTTGAGTCAAGGTAATGGATCATGTAGGGCAAAATCAGGTGATCTAAAGGAAGCTGAGTTAACAATAAGGAGTGACGAGGATCTGTGCAGAGAAAAGGCAGGTAGTTTCTGATAAAGAGCTTGATTTTTCAGAGGGTATGGTGAAACAGTCATATATGTTTATCTTCTCTTCCTCTTGAGATGGTATGAAAATGACAGAAACAGAATACAAAAAAAAAAAAAGAGGAAGGGCTCTATTGATGAACAATATATTAGATCAATTTCTGGAAAACTGAGAGCTGATGGAGAAGTTTTTGCTGATGGAGAAATGTTTACTGATGAAGGAACAAGGAAGAAGCTTCAGTTGAGAGAGAGAGAGCCAGAGGAGTGTGCATACATGTAAGTTTTGGGAGTAGGTCAGGGAATATGATCAAGGAGAAAAACAATTTGAAGAATCTAGGAGAGGCACAGGACACAGATATACCAGGTACAACAAATAGTGGCATTGAGCTATGGGCTAAAAACAGAGGAATTAATTAAAATGTGTTTTCAACAAACTTACAGTTACCAAAGGGGGAAGGGGGGGATAAATTAGGAGTTTGGGACTAACAGATACACACTATTATATATAAAAGAAACAACAAGGACCTCCTGTGTAGCACAGGGAACTATATTCAATACCTTGTAATAACTTATAATGGAAAAGAATCACTTTGCTGTACACCTGAACCTAACACAACATTGTAAATCAACTATACTTCAATTTTTTAAAATTAAAATGGAGTGTAACCTTTAAAATTGTATAAAAATAAAAGATGAAAATAATTTTTTAAAAAATTCAAAAGTATTCCTAGCTTTTTGTTAAAAAAAAAAAAGACAGACAAACAATAACAAGCGTCATATACTGCCAGTGGGAATGTAAAATAGTTCAGCCACTTTGGAAAATGTTTAAAATTGATTGTGGTGGTGATAGTTGCATAATTCTATGTAAATTTAAAAACCATTAAATTGCACACTTTGAGTGACTTTTATGATATGTTTTATCTCAATAAAGCTGTTTAAACAAAAAGAAAAAATAAATAAAGTGTGTTTTCAGAAAAGTTCACCTCTCCAGCTCTTTTGAACAATTTGTAGAGTCCAATACAAAAGACCCAACATCAACTAATAGGAGTTCCAGGCAGGAAGAACAGGAAAAAAAAAAAAAAAAAAAAAAAAAACAGAAATAAGGACATTTACAAATAAATAAGAAAAATTTCTAGAGATGAAGGATATATGTCTCCTAAAACTAAGGAAGTCCCCAATTGCCCAGTACAATGAATGAAAAAAGACCTATATCAGTAGAGGTAATTGTGCACATGAAGAATAAAGAAGAGATCCTAAAATCTTCCCTAAAAGCAAAATTGCTTTCCTACAAAGCAATGGTGCTAAGATAGCATACGGCTTCTCAATGACAATAGGGGTTGCCGGAAAACAGTGCAATAATATTTTTATAGTGCTAATGGAAAAGGATTTTTATAAAGTCAAAATAATGATAACATTTTATTGCTTTTCAGCTTTTAGATTCAACCCTAGAGGCAACATATGGAAGACTAAATTTTGGTTACAGAATAGACCGTAAATGTTATCAACTTTTACAATGCAAATGAAAAAGTATAGATGTTACAAGTTAAGGAGGGGAAGGAGTTGGAGAAGAACTAAATGGAAGGATAGAGCCATTATTATCCTCATCTGACAAGACAGTCAATCAATAATAATGCCTACAGTTGGTGAAATAAAAAATTAGGTGTGGTAATATCTCTTAAGTTACTAGGGAAGTGATGGGTAATATCACTGAATAAATATCTCATTTCTCATTTATTTTAGAGGAAGCAAATTTAGATAATATCTAAAATTGATAAATCAAGCATGATAGAAAAAGCATATTTAGAGATATGGAAGTAATCTCAGAAATATGTAATAAGTGGTTGACTCTTGAGAATGGGTGAAGATAGAATAAATAAGGCGAGGAACTAGTACTCATATTACTTGAATAAAAATTATACATAGGTAGGTTGAATAATAGACTGAAAGACAAACAACTAGACTGGACTCATTTTTAAAAAATAAAAGGCATAGTCAGGCAACATAGAGTTTGTAAGACTGACTGCAAAGAGACGAAGTCATACAAACAAGGGCAATAGCTTGATGGCAGCAGTTGCCACAAGGATCTCGGCTCTCCTTTACAAACGTACTGAATTTACTTCGCCCATAACGCAAGATTTTCTGGATTTAAAGGATTGTTGACCAGATAATGTAAGCAATTATTCCTTTGAGGCAGGAAATTATCTACGTCAGTACAAGCACTTTTAGCATCCATGACAAAGTCAGGGCTACATCATCTAGCTGAATATTCAGACAATCAGAATGAAGCTGACTAGGTTGGGCAAGGAAAAAAAGTAAGTCAAATTGCTCCTCAAGTAAGACTCCTTTAGATCCCTCTCCAGAATCTAGGACCAGGACCTGAACATGGTGTTCCCAAAGACCTTAAAGTCTCTATACTAAAATGAATAGGTTCATTGAGTTTGTGTCTCAGATTAGAATTTCAAAGGCTGTGAGTCTGGGGACTCCCAGATTGGAAGTGTATGTCTATAGCATATAATGAATTTGCACAACAATAAGGACATGGGTGTCAGACAGCCCTGACTGCAAAAACCGACTCTACCTATAACGAAAACCATGCACAGCACTTGACTTTCCTTACTTTGGTCTCTTTGTGGCATAGGAATACAGTGATCCCTCCGTATCTGCAGGGGATTGGTTCCAGGACCCCCGCAGATACCAAAATACGCAGATGCTCAAGTACCTTATATAAAATGGTGTAGTATTTGCATATAACCTATGCATATCCACCTGTATACCTTAAATCATCTCAATATTGCTTATAATACCTAATACAATGTAAATGCTATGTAAATGGTTGCCAGCATGGCAAATTTGGATTTGCTTTTTGAAACTTTCTGGAATTTTTTTCCAAATATTTCTCTTAATGCTTTATTTTATTTATTTTTGGCTGTGCTGGGTCTTTGTTGCTGTGTGCGAGCTTTCTTCTAGTTGCAGCGAGAGGGGACTGCTCTTTGTTGCGTTGCGCGGCCTTCTCATTGCAGTGGCTCCTCTTGTGGAGCACGGGCTCTAGGCGCGTGGGCTTCTGTAGTTGTGGCTCATGGGCTTAGTTGCTCCGCGGCATGTGGGATCTTCCCGGACCAGGGCTCAAACCCGTGTCCCCTGCATTGGGCAGGCGGATTCTTTTTTTTTTTTTTTTTTTTTTTT